>NC_054538.1:12072748-12115248 GCF_017654505.1 Polyodon spathula | reverse complement strand
ACTGAACATTAGCCACTAATTAATTTAACATAGACCAAAGTACACACTTTCTGGCAGTTTAACTAGCAATCTTTATAAAAAAAAAAAAAACTTAATTTCAAGTATTTGTTCATGACAAAAGTATTGGCACCTTTCCATTTAAAGTCTGCAAAATATGAATAGAACTAATTAAAAAATATATATATTAATTGATTGAAAACCATTGTACAGTTAATAAGCTGCATTATAAAGTCAATAGTCAGAAAAAGAGGTAATTATTTCCAACATCTGTTGAAGAAGAATGTTTTGACAACATTCATGTTTGAGAAAAGTACTCGTGGCAACAAAGGAACTGCGACAAATTACTGGTACAGAACAGCATCAAAGAAAAGTGGAATACCAATCAAGAAGAAATTAAAATGAAATGCTTAAAAGAACTGACCATCCAAAGAAAATGTATGGGTACCGCAAGTAAGAGAAATGTCAGAGCAGCTTGAAGATTAACAGCCAAGGACTTAAAGAAAGATTTAAAAGCATCAGATATAATAGTGCACAAAATAACTGTACAAAGGCAACTGAACACAGAAGAGTTGTAGGCACATAGACCTTGCTGTAAACCGCTGTGAAAGAAAATTCATGAAATAAATTGTTAAATGGGAATCTGAAGCATTCTTCAACAAATGGACCACAGTATGTGTTTGGAGAAAAAAAGGAAAAGCCTACAATGAAGAAAACCTTGTACCTACAGTTAAACATGGAGGTGGTTTGATCATGATATGGGTGTGTTTTAACAGTTCATGTACTGGAGACATCCATGTGAGGGAAGATCAAATGAATGCAGCCATGGAATTCTTGAAGAAAGTGAAGATAAAAGTTCTGGAATGGCTTTCACAACCACCGGATCTCAATCTAATACAAATGCTTTGGCCAAACATTGTGTATCAAATCTGTCTGAGCTGAAGGAAACATGCAACACAGAATGGGCTCAGATTTCACCAACAAGAAGTAACATACTGGTTAAGAATGATCATAAGTCTGAAAGCCATATAAAAGCAAAAGGATGACACATGAAATACTAAATATGGAAAACATCTCAATCCTACTTCTACGTCATGAAATAATGCTTTAATGAAATACGTTTGTTTTTTTGTAAAGATTATTTGTTAAATTACTAGAAATTGCATATTTTTTATTTTAGTAAAAAGTGGTTAAAGTTTAAATATGCTTGTCCTTAATCTGTTACCTTGAATTACGGTATAATTATCATAGGGTAGCAATACCTTTGTCTGCAACTGTACATAGACAGTTCAGTAATATTGCTCCATTCAGATATCTGGCACTGTTCAGATCAACTATAAGCAACTCTGACAAGTAAAAAAGTTGTTCATTTAATAAAGTTGTTGTTTTTTTTTTTTTTTTTTTTTAACTCTAATAATATATGTGCTCCTAAAACATTTCTCAACTGAAGGGTATCTGCCAAATCATTACAAGTTCGAGGTAAATGTAGGTTTAAATTTTTTTTTTTTTTAAATAATGATAAAACATAATTTTCTAATTGAGATAGTGCCTACTACGACATGGTAGAGCCTTCATCAATGACCACTATCGCTTAAGAAATGACATGATTGCTTAATTAGTCTTACTGATGTAAAGAATGAGACCCACATGGTAATAAATGCATCATCTATAACAAGAAGACTGTTGTAATTCATGCACCTATTAAATACTAACCAGGTTCTGCTATTGTTACAAATACTGTACATCTTTCTTTCAGGAATTCGAGCTAAAACTTTTGCTTTTGTAATTACACGCCCTGTAAGTACAGCAGAAGAGGCTATTACAGTTCTCATCAATCACAAGGTTGCTGGAAACTGTATTCCTCTATATGATACACCATGTGGTGCTGCAGTATTAAATGTAATTTGATCTTGTTGCTTTTTGTCTTGTGTTTGATGTACTCAGCTGTTATCTCCCGTCCCTCAGGCATGCCAGCCAACATTTCTACCATTGATGAAGAGCTTTTTTTCTAGTACTGCCACTACTTCTTCAGAACTTCACTTTAAACTGCTGGAAGTAGGATTGAGATGTTTTCCATATTTAACATCTACATTTTCAATGCAAAAGACCTGTAACCTACATGCAGCCTGTATTGTTAAATATTAGAAAATACAAGAACAGAAGGAGCAGTCTCATGTGAAAACGTTCCAACCTGAGCAGGCATCTCACGATACCAGCACAGCTTTGAAACGTAAAACCTTTCTGCCTGATTTACTTGACAACCTGTTCACTTTTGCTGATATTAATACTCATTTTGGAATTACTTTCTATGTTTCACAATAGTCACAACGTCATGTCAACTGCAGCTTCTAGCTTCCAGTTTAGAACGACAAAGGCACAATTAACTTGGTAAAGTGGCCGACTCAGGTTGCACAGGGGATGAGTGAGTTCTGACCAAAAAGTTATCTTGTGGTTAAAATTCAGTTGTATTTTCCAGACAATTAGGTTAGATTAAAGTGGAACGGGCGGGCCCACTCACTTCTACATGAATTCCAAGTAGGTGTATCCTGCAATATGACAGTTTAATACAGTATGTCATCAAAGCTTATTCTTTCAAGTATGAACTTCACACTTCACAATCCATACTGAATGAAACTCACATCAACCCTGTACCTTTGATTAGCCTGTAAAAATCATATTATATACTGTAATAATAAATTACAGTATACTGTACTTGAATTTCCTGGTACATTCAACCAGCCTCACTGTTGCTCAAACACACAACACACAGTGGTACTGTATTTTATTACGGTTAGGGTTAGTTTTTTTCTTAGTATGTGTGTTATAAATACTTCACCTTTCTCTCTTTCTGGACTTGTTGACACTATCACAAGCTAATTGTATTTCTATTAAAGACAGTGTGTTAGCCCTGGGTTATGGCAATAACTGAACAGCACATCTCCTCAGAGGGGAGGATGAAAGAGTTATACCTTTTTATGACCCCATTCTCTCCATCACACCTGAGACTTTTCATCAGCCGTTATTCCTTCCAGACAGTATCATATGGCTGTTAGGAAAGAAGGGCACAGACAGACCATTCGGTTGGAATAATGTCTACCTTGTAGACTGGTTGTTACCATTTTAACTTGGGAGATGCTAGGTCAGCGTAGTGTTCTTCATAGCTACAGTAGATCATCAAATGTAACAAAAAAGAAAAGAACATGTAAAACCTTTATGATTGCAACAAGAACTTCAACAACTTCATTTGCTGAAATAGTAGTTGTGTAGGTTTCTGCGAGGCATAACTGCACCTCTAGAGAGTTTAATAATAAGTTGAAGTCTTGAACAAGGGGAAGGGGGATGTTCCTGTAAGGAAAACCAGTGTGAATCTCCCACATTTATTTCTATTTCTAACTTCGCTCTCCGCTACTCTTCAGGTTCTATTTTTATATAAACATTTTATTAAGAACGATATTGACACATTTAATAATGTAATTCATTTAAAAAATGAAAACAAATATTAATACATGTATATCCTATTGGTGGCCTGCACTACCATCTGTAGTGTATTAGAAAGGTAATGTAGAGCCGCCTTGGGCAGCCACTGTGGCACTAACTACCTGATGTTTTTCACAAAGCTCACGCAATTCAGTAGCTGTCCCTTGTGCTAAACAATCTTAACACCTCATTATAAACATCACATTAGCCCCCCAAAAATCAAGAAATATTCACTTATAATTTAGACTTAAATAATAACAATCCTTTATAAAACCATTGATTGATTTATAGATTGTCATTGCTAAACCAGTTAAGAACATAAAAAGAACATAAGAAAGTTTACAAACGAGAGGAGGCCATTCGGCCCATCTTGCTCATTTGGTTGTTAGTAGCTTATTGATCCCAGAATCTCATCAAGCAGCTTCTTGAAGGAGCCCAGGGTGTCAGCTTCAACAACATTACTGGGGAGTTGGTTCCAGACCCTCACGATTCTCTGTGTAAAAAAGTGCCTCCTATTTTCTGTTATGAATGCCCCTTTGTCTAATCTCCATTTGTGACCACTGGTCCTTGTTTCTTTTTTCAGGTCGAAAAAGTCCCTTGGGTCGACATTGTCAATACCTTTTAGAATTTTGAATGCTTTAATTAGGTCGCTGCGTAGTCTTCTATGTTCAAGACTCCACCTCTCGTTTGTAAAATTTCTTATGTTCATATGTTCCTTGAATCCCAACTGCGTTCATTTTGAGAATTAATCTTTTATGCGGGACTTTGTCAAAAGCTTTCTGGAAATCTAGATAAACCATGTCATATGCTTTGCAATTATCCATTATCGATGTTGCATCCTCAAAAAAATCAAGCAGGTTAGTTAGACACGATCTTCCTTTCCTAAAACCATGTTGACTGTCTCCCAGGATACTGTTACTAGCCAGACTTTCCATTTTGGATCTTATTATAGTTTCCATAAGTTTGCATATAATAGAAGTCTGGCTTATTGGTCTGTAGTTACCTGGTTCAGTTTTGTTTCCCTTTTTGTGGATCTGTGTTAAGTCTGTCGGTACAACCCCGGTGTCAAGAGACTGTTGCATGATCTTGGTTAGCAGTTTGTAAATAACTTCTTTCATTTCTTTGAGTACTATTGGGAGGATCTCATCCGGCCCAAGGGATTTGTTTATTTTAAGAGCTTCTAGTCCCTTTAACACTTCTGCCTCGGTTATGCTAAAGTTATCTAAAACTGGATAGGAACTGGTTGACATGTGGGACATGTTGTCCGTATCCTCCTTTGTAAAAACTTGTGAAAAGTAATCATTTACTATATTTACTATTTTTTTTCTTCATCTATGATTTTGCCATTTGTATCGCTTAGACATTTAACCCCCTCTTTGAATGTTCTCTTGCTGTTGTAATATTGGAAAAACATTTTGGAGTTGGTTTTAGCCCCCTTAGCAATGTTAATTTCTATTTCTCTTATTCTAACTTCCTTTTTGACTTGCGTTTGCAGTTCCGTGTACTCTTTCTGTGTACTTGGTTTTTGATCCCTTTTGAACGTTCTGTAAAGTACCTTTTTTTTCGCTGAATATTTTTTTTAATTGATCTATTAAACCATTTTGGCAATTTAGTTTTACATTTAGATTTGTCTACTTTAGGGATGTAATTGTTTTGCGCCTCTAATACTACATTTTTGAAGAAGAGCCATCCTTTTTCTGTGGATGTTTTCTCTATTTTACTCCAATCTACTTCTGTTAGGCTCTGTTTCATACCTTCATAGTTTGCTTTTCTAAAATTGTAAACCTTAGCTTTAGACTTACTTGTGGGGTTTTAAAAAGCACTTCAAATGAGAACATGTTGTGGTCTGAGTTTGGCAATGGTTCTCTGATCTCTGTTTTATTTATTCTGTCTTCGTTATTTGAAAAGACTAAATCAAGGCATGCCTCCCCTCTAGTCGGTGCCTTGAGAAATTGTGTTAGGAAGCAGTCATTTGTCATTTGCACTATTTCAATTTCATCCATTGTGCTCTCCACTGGGTGTTCCCATTTTATGTTGGGAAAGTTGAAATTAGTATGGCTTCTCCTTCGCTACATGCATTTCTAGTGTCATTGTATAACAGATTATTTTGCTTGCCGTCTGAATCTGGCGGTCTATAGCATGCTCTTATTATTATGCCCTTTGAATTGTTGTCTGTTATTCTGACCCATATTGATTTGGCTTTATTTTCTTTGTCCAGGTTTAACACGTGGGCTTCAAGACTGTTTCTTATGTATAGTGCTACCCCTCTGCCTCTTCTGTCCTGCCTGTCTTTCCTATACAGTGTATACCCACAAATATTATATTCATCCCCATCACTCTCAGACAACCAAGTTTCTGTAACACCTATCACATCATAGTTACTTGTTAGTGCAGTAGCTTCAACTTCTAAAATTTTGTTTCTGATACTTCTAGCATTTAGATAAATACATTTAATGGTTGTCTTACCTGAGTTGTTGTCCTTGTTTTGATGTGGTCTCCCTTCTGTTTTTTTGTTGATTCCCCCCCCCCCCTTCCTTTCTACTTTAAATGCTTCTGAACATGATCAGTGATCTAGATAGGTGAAGCCTTCCTGTGTACACCACGTCTTCAGCCATGCATTTAGATTAATTATTTCCCTCTGTCCATATGGTCCTTTGCAAGGTGCGGGCAGTATCCCAGAAAACACCACAGTTTTGGTCTTGTCTTTTAATTTCCTTCCTAGCTCTCTGAATTTGTTTTGCAAGGATTTTAGTCTGTCTCTTCCAATGTTGTTTGTACCGATGTGGATGACTACTACCGGGTCATCTCCTGTTCATTTTAGGAGCCTGTCCACGTTCTCAGTGATGTGCGTGACAGAGGCTCCTGGAAGGCAGCACACTGTTGCAGTAAGGGGGAACAAACTGCGAACTGAACTTGCGGTGTTTCTCAATATGGAGTCCCCAACAGTCATGACCTCCCCTCTTTTTGCTGTCTGGCCACCACTGTTTATAGGGTCCTGGATGATGTTCCTTTCGTTCTCTTGATGTTGATTTTGCTCATCAAAATTTTGAAGTGGCTCAAATTTGTTGGATGTTTTTATTTCTGGTGGTTGTGTTTGACGAAGTTTCTTTTTTTCCCTGCTTCTGCCTACCTGAACCCAGCTGTTCTGACCTTCTATCTCCCTGATGGCTTTCAGTCTGTTAGGGGTGGTGCAGACTTCCATGAATTGTGGGTGTGCCAGCTCCTCAAGATCGTGTT
This sequence comes from Polyodon spathula, assembly GCF_017654505.1. NCBI lineage: Eukaryota > Metazoa > Chordata > Actinopteri > Acipenseriformes > Polyodontidae > Polyodon > Polyodon spathula. The sequence goes on along the minus strand of NC_054538.1, from coordinate 12,108,537 downwards.
GATGTCTCATTTCTTCCAGCTCCGTTTCTAGCACATTTACTAGTTTATTGAAGTCGTGGATCGTGTGACACTTTACGCACACTTGGTTTAGCTCTGCTGGGTTTTCTTGGATTTCACGCGTCATGCGGGTGTCACAGATTACTGGCTTGAAGACCATGTTAATTTTTTTTTTTTTGGAAGTTTAGTTTATCTTCTGTAGCTGTCAACCTGCTTTCAAACTGCTTCTAAACTGCTCTGCACTTTTCCACGCCTGTACTTCTCCCACGCTGTCGCTTCCACTCGTTGTTTTCTTACCAGGTGGAAATGTGATTGCCCAAGTACAATATTAATAACTTGAGCATGGACTCTGGGTGGGGGGTCTGCATTATTTATAGAAATGCTGCAATAAAAAACAGCACCAAATACAGCTGAAATTGCCACTTTAACTCACCGTGGAGAATCAAAGCTCAGACTCTGCTGTGTTATTTCACACCTGAAAGGTCCCTTCCTTTTACCTGCTTGTGAACCAAGATAGACAACATGTACCACAGAAGATAGACAAGAGAGGATTGATTTTTTGTGCGCATGTAAAACTGGTGGAAGAAGAAGAAAAAAAAGATAAACAAGAATGAAATGTCAGCAACCCGGCTTGATAAAGATGTACCGTTTACAAGTGTTTGACGTATCATAAGTGCTGATGCTTGTAAAACAGGAAACAGTTGGAGTTAATGTAGTTCTGCTGCATAAAATACTGATGACATAGAAACCGTTTTTAGAATATTATGTCCCTGCTGTTCATTGATTGCATTTCTTTATTTTATTTTTCCTAACAATAATATTTTTAAGAGTAGACTTGGGGTTTCTTCAGAGCTTTTAAGAATTAGGCCTTATAATTTAAATCATGTAGACACGTGTATCAGCGAATGTTCCTTTAATGTGTTGTGGGACTAGGGTTCCAATGACAAGTAGAATACATTTCAATAGATAGTGTGTATTTTATGGGCCACAATAGAAGACATGCAACGCAGTAGGAAACTAAAGTCAAGTAGACAGATGTTTTCACTAATGTCTTCATTGCACTGAAGACAAAACTGTTGGACGCACATTTCAGATTTGTTGTAAAGATGCAGGCATACAAAAATACCACAAGTTGCAGTACATTAGCAGAAACCACTAGGACGTTAGAGGGAACTTATGACATTTTTGAGGGATATTCCCTCAAAATCCAGTCAGTTCACACCAATGGAAAGTACTAGCACTCTTGGTTAATGTTTGTGGTTTCCATGGTCTGATTTAGTCTTGGTGGAGATGGGTATTGTATTATGTTAATGTACAGTATTTTACCCTATATTCTGATGACTGTCCAAATGGAAAAAAAAAAAAAAAATGTCTATTTTATCTCCCACCTCCCTTTGTCCCCAGAAACCACCACCAAAAGACACCAAAACAAACAAACAAACAAAAAATGAAATAAAAATCACATTTATTGATAGCAATGGCCTTCTTGGTTGTCATGGTGATACACAAACAGAGGTTAGCAGTGTGAAATTTAAATCTTGTTTACTTTAATAATGATGAGAGTGCCTATAGAGTCTGTCTTTCTGTTCTGTTGCCATATAGCTTCAGTAACATGCTCACTGTCTTTTCACATGCTAAAGCTCTATAGGCTTGCACTCCTGGTGGAAGCCATCTCCTCTCCAGGAGGAGCTGCTATTTTCCATGTAAGACTGATATATAAAGATGTGGAAATGATATATGTAGGTGTGCTTGTGTATATACTGTAAAGGCATTTTTTTTGTATGGTGACCTGTTCCCCTTACAATACCTGTTGCTCCACAGAATTACCTATTCATTCCTTCCTTGGTGGTAAGGACAAGTTTACCACAGAGATTGTGAAAACCAAATGAAAATACCCTTATGCAAGTTTACCATGGTTTTTTTGCTCAGTATTGTTGCACTTTTCCCATGCTTTTTCCGTGGTAATACCATGTATTAACCATAACCCTGGTTTACCATGTTAATTAATACACTTTAGCATACCTCACTGTTCTTTACATTGCTTTGCTATGCTTTACCATGCTTTCACTATGCTGTATCATGGTCTGCTATGCTTTTACTATGATACACTTTTATAAAGGTATGTTTGTCTCTGAACATTCCAAACATTAGGTTTCTATTTGAACTTGCTCAAAAGAGTTAAGATGCTCCAATAACATGTGCTATACAGTAGGTCTGTCTTAGTTGCTTATAAATAGGGCCCTATGAAAATCGCGATTTCAAGGGCTGCACGAAAATTGTGAATAGCCCAATACTGTGATTTTTACAATATTCTTAAGAAATAAAAATTATTTCATAATTATTTGTATTTCATACAAAAAATAAATAAATCACGTTAACTAAACTGTATAGCTCTGCTATGTGCCTGCATGTAATATTCACCATGCACACAGTGTTGTGCAGTGATTATGTCATGTCACTGTGTGCAATCTAAGCAGGAAATTAAAATACTACACACTATAAATAAGAAAATTGATGTCTCTAAAATGGCTAAAAATGTGTCTGCAACAGATCATGTAAAGCAGCATCCAGCAGGAGTTTACACAGTAATTCTTCAGACAGAGTGTAGCAAATGGTGGAGTGATTCTTTCATCAGCCCAGCTGAGACATAAATACTTACCTAAAGTTGCCGAGTATCACAAGCAGGAGATTATGGAGTTGGTAAAACAGTCTAGTTTCTTGTCAGTGGTCACACTGACGAGTCAAGTGATGCACAAGATCAGTATGGGTTACACATTGTATTTGTTTTACAAGACCTAGTACATGGTGAACATGCACCTGACATACTAGAACTGAAAGCTGTCCTTGCAGATACACTTCACCTACAGGCTGTTAATTACAACACCATTTCACAAGCTATTGTTTAATGCTTGAATAACTTTGATGTTAATTTTGATGTACACGTAATGTACACGAAATGCAATATTTTACTCATGACACTGCTGTGAATTCTAAAGAAAATTTCCACGATTTTCACAGGGCCTTACTTATAAACTTTTGATAGTACTACACTGACTGCAGCAAGCAAAATAAAATCTTGCCAACATTTGACAAGCTGCTGCATGGTTCCACACTAGGCTTGTGTTGGTGAGAACAGCCTGTAAGCTTGAATTGATTTATTCCCCATTTATTACAGTACGCTACAAGTAGTTAAGGTAATCTTGCATGCTGTTGGGATCGTCTTAAATGTCTCAAAATGCCTCACAAGCCCTGTTAGAGCCCAGCCACAGGGATGATGAATAGACCTGACCTCGTATCTTTCCACTCCCCAATTGAAAATCCGCTGGCCTGTCAGAGCGCTGTGGCAAGACCATCGATTCTGCTGTAATTGAACAGCATCAACAAAGCGTCTACAGCTGCTCGGGTCATTTATTTACCGGAGGCTTAATGCCCTGTTAATTTGCTGTTGATAGCAGGGAAGTGGTGCTTAATACTTGCACTTGAACTTATCTACTACACAGAGAAGCTACCTAATGTGTTGGCTAGCACAAGACCACAAAAGGAGTTCAGCTTTCTGCAGAGCCTACCTCTGTGATGAGGGTTAATGCAGCAAGTAGCACCAGGAAAATGAGGGGTTTTATTCTGTTCTGCAGAATGCAATCAGATTGCAATGGACTCCTGCTCCCCTTTCAGCTTATGAATGTGAATTATTATGCTTTGTGTATGTAAGCCACAGGATAAATAGGACATATTATTTGCAATCATTTGTTGGGGTTTTCGTCACCCTGTATATTTGTACTTCATACAGTTACATACAGTAAAGGTTTGTAATACAATGTGTGAGATGTTTAGCAGATGCCCTAATGATACTAATATCAATAGACATAAGACATTAGAAAAGTTTTGGAATGAGAAAAGGCAATTCTGCCCACGAAGGCCCTTGTTAGCAGTTTTCTCTCCTATTCTGCTTTGCTGCTGTATAACACATGAACATAGATGTATAATTAATTCATTAAGCTGAACTAATTTCAGACTTTTATCAAGCGTATTAAGTATTATCTCCCTTTTCTGGAGTTTGCTTGTTTAATCATAGGCTCTATTTGGGACTAAAGACTGCTACACAACAGACATGATGCGACGTACAAAATTAAGCAGTGATGCAACAAAAAGAATAGAACCTATATTTTGATAAGTATCTTTCAAACCACAGGTGACACTGGAGCAACATGAAATAATTAGGATCGAATATTATTTTTTGAGATTTTTCATGTGACAATTAGAAATCGACCAATCACAGAAATGCATGTGGTCCAGCAAGGTGAAGCAGCAGCCAAAATGAAGGAGAAAAAAAGATCATCGCTCATAGTTTTGTTAATTGTTTTATAGATCTGTCAGTTTTCAAATCTGTCGCATCACTTCTGGTGTATATGATCATGTTGCTATGAAAGTATTGCTCTAATGCAAGTCTGTAGACATTGCTTAATCATTAACACCTTTTTACTGCTGTTGTTTTGTGTAGTTAATATAAAAAGGCTGCACCATTAAACGCTCTATTATAAATGATGAAGTGCCACAGTGTTAGAGGTATTTAGCCAGTCCTGGGAAATAACCAGATTCTAGGAATGTGTTGACGTGTGCAATGTAAATGGATGTATCCACCCCCCCTTTGTTTCACACCTTGGTGTTTCCAGTGTTGTGACTGCATTTTTTTAAATGTATTTTCTAAGCAATACATAGTGATTCTGTTACCAAGGTAGAAGTATAGTAATCCAAATATGGGCATTAATATATTCACAGTAAGTATTCATCATGAGGCCAAAGAATGTAAAAAAAAATGTGTTATTTAGAAAACACCCACAGGCCCTTCTGTTTTACTAAAATGCTATTTTCTGTAATATAATAAAGTAAAATAATAAAATAACAATGAGGGTCTAATAACAAAGCCTTATGAGGGTCTGTGATGGGGTGCCTTTCCCTTGAGGTATTTATTTATGTATGTGTTTATTTGTATTATTGTTGTTGTTTTTATTATTATGATAGTATGTGTTGGGGTGTGGACTGACGAAAGCTGCCCTTCATTATTATTTATTGTTTTACACCGGTGAAAAAGCCAGTCTTGTAAGGTGTGGTTGGCGTGAATGGGGTTTAATTCCCATCCTGAGTAGCTCGTGGGAATGTGGCTGGAGCTTTAATAAGGTAAGTAAGGCTCCAGCCATAGTATAAAAGACACACTCCGGGCTCAGAGCAGAAAGAGTTAGAGGAGTTAAGAGCGAGCATGCATGCTACCTGGAAGCAAACAAAGGTACTCGTTATATATAAAAGATTTGCTTTGGCCAATGTGCCCTTTATTTTTGGTGTCAGTATTTAGTGTTTTGTTAAACTGTTTAGTATTATAATTTAATAAATATACTGCTGCCGAAGTTTCGCTCTGTAGTAAATGTGTTATTGTTTCATTTCCCTGGTCTGACGTCACCCCTGCAGCCCTCAGTGTCACAGGGTCCCACACACAATACTGTCTCATCCAGCATTGAAAGCATAAGTTCACTTAGCAGGATGTTTGCAAGACTGTTGATACATGTGCAGAATACTTTAAATATTGTTAATATCCTGACTTTAGAATTGACCTGGCTTTTATGGTAAATTTGCATTTGTGGAAGGACCCTGTTGCAGGTAGATAGTTCTGGTATCTTGGGTGTGTGCTTGGTTCATCCAAGTCCCTTTCAAACAGACCATCCCATTTCACCTGCTTAACTTTATTTAAAAAATAATATAAAATAACCTCCCATTTGTAGGTAGGAAGGATCTTCACCTGAATGCATGTTTTTGGTCAGCCCCGTTTTGTTTAATCCGAAACATCAGCACTTGTTTAGAGACGCATGAATCAATAGGACAGGAGATACAACATACAACTTTTTTTTTTTTAAAAGTGCTTTTAACAATGTTTATATTTATTACGCAGAGAATAAGATGCTTTCCTGTATTTATGCTTCACTGAGCATAGTTTAATAGATTCACTAGCCTCAATGTGTAGTGGTTACTGATAATGATTTTATAAAAAGCATAGGACGTGGAGGAACTAACAAATTATAAGACTATTGCTGCATTTCTTTTACCTGATCTTAAAATATTGAACTGGAATAAATAGTACCATAACACTTAAATGAAGGTAAGACATGTACTGTAGCACACTATATTATTACAACAAATAAAGGGCAACTGGGTTTTTTTTGGTTTTATTTTAAAAATATATATATATGCACTGTAAATCAACATTTAAATAAATATCCGTGTAAAGTGTTTTAATATCTATTTACTGGTTAAACGATTCATAACATAATTATTCAAATGCTACAAACTTTATTTTAAGTCATATTTGTACTTTTAAGTTTGTATAGTATATATATATATATATATATATATATATATATATATATATATATATATATATATATATATATATATATATATATATATAATACCACTACTGATGTGCACAATGCAATACTCTGTGGTCGTAAGACAACAATTTGAATGTAGCTGTCTCGTCATTCAGTGCATCCTTAGCAGTCCAAATCCGCTTACCTTCGTATCATAGAGACAATGTATTCTGCACATCACAGAGGAGTGGGAAGGCAGCTTGTAGTTTAGCTGAATAAAAGACAGAAGATGACCAAATCTTTATCCTTCCACAACTCAACTGGTAAACAGTCTATCGCAATGATCTCTGCTGCTAGATGAAATATTTTATCTGCCCTTACTGGATCACAAAAGCGATGGCGTGCAAATTGTGTTATCCTGGGCTGATGTGCTTGGGCTCAGTTTTCATCTAGCTGGTAGTGAGGATGTTTCAAGTGGAGATGACTGAGCATTCCACCCATGGAACCACCGCGATTACTTAGCAAGATTAAACAAATTGCATTTTACAGTATTGTCCTCAACTTTTTCAAAATAGGTCCAAACAGGACTTCTCTTTAACTCTATATGTGTTATGCTTGTATTGTTTCTCGCTATAAACATATGGTTTTGACTCTGTGCCTAGTATTATACTGATGTACCTTTCGGGTGTCTGAAAAATGCAAGAGGGATCTTGGTAGTGCACTTTGTGCATTTTCATTTCATTTTCATATTTGTTTTGGCCATGTCTGCGAAAACAATACAAGTTGTCCATATTTTGAAAACACATCACATAAAAAAAAAAGATTTATGGCACTGGTGTTTAATGTTAATCCAGGAAGACATTTCCCACTGAATTGCCAAGTAGATACAGTCTGTGAATTCCAACAAGTTATGCAGTGTGTTCAACAAGGACCAGACTATAAGCAAGCCAAATGTATTCAATCATTTCAAACTTTGCTAGTATAAGAATCAAACCAGCAGTTGTTTAAAGTCATATTGCATAGATTAGCAATGGAACTTTGCTTGTATTTCTTAGAATGAGCCTAAAAAACATGTTGTACTTGAACACTTTAATATTAAAAAAATGGGGACCCTTGTGTGTCCTGTTTGTGTCTGCCTGCCTGTCTGTCTGTCAGTCTCACTGGCCTGCTGCCCCTCCCTTCTCTATCCTTCTGGACCTCTCTGATCACTATTTCCTCTCTTTCCACCTACTCTCACTGTCACCTTCCACCGTAATCTCCGCTCTCTCTCCCTCTGTCCTTGTCTCCACCACTCTCTCACATCCCTCCTATCGACTCCTCCAAACTCTCTGTAGACTCTGCTACTTCCACCCTCTCCTTCTCCCTCACCACCTCCCTCAACTCCCTCTGTTCCCTCACCTCCCAACCTGCCCGCCCCTCCCTTCCCCAACCCTGGCTCTCCTTTGTGCTCATCTTAGCAAGAAGCAAACTGCGCTCTGCTGAAAAGAAATGGAAGAGAACCAAACTCCCTGCTGCCCTAGACCTCTACCGCTCCCTCCTCTCCTCCTTCTCCTCTACTCTCTCCTCTGCTAAACACTCCTATTTCCAATCTATTATCCAGTCCTCCACTAACAACCCCCGGAAACTATTCTCTACCTTCTCCTCCCTCCTCAACCCTCCCCCCTCTTCCTCCCTCCTCTATCTCCTCTGACAACTTTTGCCTCTTTCTTCTCCTCTAAAATCTGATATCCGCAAACAGTTTAACACCTCTCCCTTCCCCCACCCTCGCCAGCTCCAACCCCAACACCCTCTGTCTCCCCTACTAACTAACCATCCTTCTCCTCCTTTTCTCCACTCAGACTGACCTCTCCCCCTCCTCTAGGGCCTCAAACCCACCACGTGTGCCCTGGACCCCCTCCCCACACATCTCTTTCAAGCTGCTGCTTCTGCTGTACTCCCCTTCATCCTTCTGCCTTCAAACAAGCCTCTATCACCCCCCCATCCCTGAAAAACCTATCCTCGACCCAAACTCCCTCCCGACCTACAGTCCTGTCTCCCTTTTACCCTTCCTCTTGAAAACCCTCGAGGCGGCAGTACACCGCCAGCTCTCTGCTTTCATGTCTAACCACTCTCTCCAATCTGGTTTCCGCTCTGCTCACTCCATTGAAACTGCTGTCCTTTCTGTCACTACCTAATTAAACTCTGCCCATGCTGTCTCTCCTCTGTCCTAAACTTCCTCGATCTCTCTGCTGTCTTTGACACTGTTGATCACTCTATTCTCCTATCCTCTCACACTGACCTGGGAATCTCTGGCAGGGCTCTGGCCTGGTTCTTCTTTTACCTCTGACCGCACCTACGAGGTAACCTGATGCAGCTCAAACTCGACACCTTACCTTCTCTCAACAGGAGTCCCCCAAGGATCAGTCTTGGTCCTCTCCTATTCTGTCTCTACACCCGCTCCAAGGCCCCCTCATCGCATCCTATCGTTTCTCATATCATTTCTATTTTGATGATACTCAGATCTTCCTCTTCTTCCTCCCCTCTGACCCCACCATTCCCTCCAGTATCTCTACCTGTCTGCTATCTCCTTCTGGATGCACTCACATCACCTCAAACTTAACCTCTCTAAATCTGACCTTCTTTTCTATCCCTCCTCATCCTACCCCTCCTCTGATCTCTCTATCTCCATTCCTCTGGAATCTACTATGCTCTCTCTGTCCTCCTCAGCAAAGAACCTCAGAGTAATCCTAGACCCCTGCCTCTCCTACTTCCAGCACATCTCCACTCTAGCACAGACCTGCCTATTCTTCCTGAGCAACATATGAAGAATTCGACTCTTCCTCACTAACTACTCCATATAACTCCTCGGCCAGGCCCTGGTACTCTCCCGCCTAGACTACTGCAACTCCCTCCTGGCCTGCCTCCCTGCGTCCGCCACGTGTCCGCTCCAGCTCATCCAGGACTCTGCTGCTTGCTTGTTGTTCACTCTGCCTCGCTTCTCCCACTCTACTCCACTGCTCCGCTCACTCCACTCAAGACACACCTCTTCCCTTCTGGACAATATAGCACTCTGCCTTTAATGCACTTCAACTTGCACTTATCTGCTCCCTATTTTACTGTATTTAATCCTGCACTTAACCTAATCTGTAGTATTTTGTATTTCACCTGCACTCGTATCTAACCATGATGTAACTATCAACACTGTTATCTGCTCTTAAACTGCTATATTAAATTGTGCTGTGTTTTGTACTCGCTCTTATTAGGACTGAAGTCATTGTATTTTGTATCTTGTTCTTAATTGTACTGTAATTCTTGATATGTATTTTATTTTTCATACAACTGTAAGTCGCCCTGGGTAAGGGCATCTGCTAATAAATAAATAATAATAATAATGGGTAACAGTATAACTGCCTTGAGTTTGAAACAATCTTTACTTTTATCCTGCACTTCTAGACTCTTAGAGTATAGAAGTTTCAGTTTGCATTTGGCTATACTTTCATAACATGCAATATACATGAAACAGGGTTTCACTGTGCTCCAAGTACAGTTCACTAATAGTTCTGGACTCCACTTCAGGAGAGTTTTGCCTGTAGTAAGTTGCGCTGGACTTCAGGATCGTTGAAATCACGTGATACAGTTTCGGAGTTTGTTCACTGGAATGAAGGCTATACATAGCTCCTTTCTTGCTGCTGTCTTCTGATTACTTGTCATTCGAGTGTACATACAGGTATAAGTAAAGGATAACTTGCAACATAGTTGAAGGTTTCAAACAAACTTAGTAATCTGTAGTAAAATAAAATAACATGAGCGAACGTACTCCATTACTAGTAGTTATCTGCTATATTCCCTTCTTCCTTTGCAATGGTTTGCATACTGAGACCATTATTGCCTACTTTTCATATCTGAAAGTCGCCATATCGACCACAGAAAATGGCTATTTTAAAGCAAAGGTTGGCAAACAACCAAAGTACATAGACACACCAACAACTACACATAGTATGTAGTGGTGTAGTCCTAAATCTAGAAGTACCGGAATGCTAGGGGTGGTGGTAGACAGTGAGCTTGCCGGTGTCACGCGACTCCCCAGACTCCCCAGACTAAATTTCAGAGACTCGCCAGACTAAATTTCAGAGATTAGCCTATGAAAAATGACCCCCCACCCAGACTAAATTTAATATATTGAAAACAAATATTTAGCTTTGCTGGACGAATTACATTTTAAGCATGCCTATTGTAAAAAAAAAAAAAAAAAAAAAAACAGCAACCACACCCTCAATATTTCCAGCTAAAAATGTCTTTATTGAGGAGTCACAATAAAAACATGGATAAGTTAATGCAATGTCACAACTACGTCCAGTATCGAAGATGTATTTATAGTCTTAACAAGAACGACAACAACAAACAACAATGTTTTTAGCCTTCTTAAAGTATCACTCCATGTCTCTCATGTGAACAAAAAAGCTAACAAAAATAAAAACGATACCCTGATATTTACAGAAAATAAAACAATAACTGAAGCACTGTCTTTACATTGCTAGATTTTCACAAATTACTTATGGGATTTACAGTTTAATGAAAGGTTAACCGTTCAGCTTCTCATTTAAAGTTGACTTGAAATGTCTAGGTGATATGGTTTTGAATATCAAATGAATATCGAACTTCAAACCAATTTTCCACTGACGATGCCGTGTTGCTGGTTTGTTTAGAACCAGGTTTGTGGTTGTTAAGCCTGTTGCTAAGCAAATGACGCATTAACCTTCCTTGCATATTCAAATGGGGCGGGGCATTATTGATTTCATTTTAATTACCCTGACAGTGATTCTGAAAGGACTGACAGTGATTCTAACAGGACGTTGCTAAAACAGGATAATCTTAACGTTTTGCCAATTTTTTTTATCTGTGATTTTCCGATGACAGTCCTGGAAATTGCTAGATTTTTAGCTAGTTGCTTTTGACAAATCAGCCCTTAAAGTTGCTAAATTTAGCAACAAATTGTAAAAATGTAAGATTTTTTTGAAGATGTAAGAAAAATGAGCATATCACCTCTGTTTTAGCCTCCTTGCACTGGCTCCCTGTTCCCTGCCTTGAAAGGAGCAGCACCTAACTATTTACAGGAGCTACTGACTGCGTATCTCCCAAATCACACTCTTAGATCACAGGAATCAGGGCTGCTCGTTGTTCTCGGGGTCAATAAAATCACTATAGGAGGGCTTTTTCTTTTAGAGCCCCTAAACTATGGAATACACTACCTCCATGTGTTAGGGAAGCTGAGTCTAGGGTATTTTTAAGTCTAAATTTAAAACACATTTTTATAAAATGGCATTTTTATCTTAGTGTTTTTAATGCAACAACATTGTTAGCTTTTAATTATTATTATTATTATTATTATTATTATTATTATTATTATTATCTATTTTGTCTTTTGATACTTTGGTATGAAAGGCACTATATCAATTAAATAAATAAATACATAAATAAACAAATTCACAAAATTGGCAACAATGAGACTAGCTACAAGGGGTGGAACTCCCTAGGGGAGTGGCTAAGCATATAGAAACACATTTCAGAGCAAGGTGTATAGCAGTTAATTACAATAGACAGATAAGTATTTTTTGATTTTGTGAAATGCCCCTTGAGGAAATGTTACTTCACAACACATTAATCAAAAACTAATTTAAAATGATTTACAGAACTTTTTGGATTGTTGTTAGTGTCAACTAAAACAAAAGGAAAAAAAAAAAAACTGTTGTACTCCAGTGAGAGCAGTTAAGGGTGTAAGAAATTCTGGTTGTGAAAGTGACTAGAAATGCTTTTCTACAGTTTTCTGCATTTGCTTTTATCATGATCAACAGCAATAAGCGTGACTTCCTCCTACACTAGGAATTACTGTAGCACTTACTGTTAAATCTCAGTCTAATAACCTGTTCCATACTCTTATGTAATATGTTGTAATGCCTGTTGTAAGTGCTGCATGTTAATGAAAGAGCATAATATTTGTGTACTATTATCTTTGACCTATTATATAGTCCATATTTTCAAAGCATACATCAGTCTGTAAGCAGTCTATGTTACAAAATGAGTGTTTAAGAGACCTTTGAATTATATAACGTGTTGTTTCTTCTAGTTTTGTAAATTGAATGTTTTTCTTTTTTAAAACATGTAGATTATAATACAGAGCAGTTTTTGTCAATCTGGTTGAGAGTCCATGCAAACTACTAATTCAGATCATGTCAAAACCATATGAAATCATGCTATACTAGTTGGTCTTTGTTATTCAAGACACAGTCACTGCATGTCATTGCTAACAAGCCTTCTCTTTTTATTTAGTGTAAAGTATGTGCTGTCTATTTTTGAGTGTAGAATGGGTACTGTCTCAATGGTTGGCAGATGAAAATTGCATTTTAATAAGGTATGAAGTTATACCTTAAACAACAAAAAGAAACATAGGATTTACCTTGTGTTAAATAACACATAGAATTTTTACCACTTCTCATTCGTTTGCATTGAATTATTGAGATTGAATTATGTAAAACAGCCTGGGAAATACATGCTAAAATTACCATGAATGGAAACATGTGATGTGTATCCAGATTGGGCTGGAGATAAAACTAAAGTCAACATTTTCTTTTGATATTTTTTATTTACATCATACTATAGCCTAATATTAGGCACTACCTGTATACCAACCTGTCCTGCTGTCAGTTTTTCTTGTCACTCATTGACAGACTGACAGGTCCCACTGGATAGATCTCAGCCACACAGGACAGGCTAGCACAGGTAAGATACTGTATGGTTTGGATTGGTTTAATTGTCTGTCATTTAAAACATTGGGTAGTGTTCTTTTAAATGACAGACAATCCAACTGTAAAGTAACAATGACATTTTATCTCTTACAACTTGACTGTGAAAACTTACTACACTGGATAACATTGACAATAACACAGCCGTGAAGCCACTGTTAGAAAGTAAGTGTAGATTGCAGCAACAAACTTGGTGATGCACTGGGTGAGTCGATTACTTGAACCAGAGAATATAACATGACAACACCTGAAACTGTTTGGCCTGATATTTGGGGAGCTGCAAATTGGGATGAAAAAAATAAACAGGCCTCGATTGACTCAGTGGTAAGCTGGGCTGCACTGTGTGTTAAGGTTTAGCTGACCTTCAGGTTTTCAAAAGTCTGGGACTTTTGCTGACATCTGAATGGGTTTTCAAGTTGGCAAAACCCATGAATAGCAATTACAATGTGTGCATAAAAAACTGCAATATTCCTGATCCTCTGTGGCAAAACTATTAAGACTTAGCACTTAGGAGTGTGGCTTCATATATTTGTTGTAGTGTGAGTAGTAAGCAATACAGTCTGAGAGAAATAGCCATTGTATACCAGGCAGTAATGCCAGTGTAGTGATAATATGTAATTAGTTCAATAAAAAGCACAGACATATAAAAGAAAGGTTCAGACTGGTTAGAATTAACATTATGAGGGCGCTGTAAGCTGTTGTATTATCCAAATGAAGTAGACCCTCTGTCTGGTAAACAAAATGTTTAGATTGGAGTGTAAATAGAATTCAGATTGTTATTTTTCAATGAATATTAAATCAATTGTTGTTTTTAAAAATAAACAGTTTGCTCTATGTAAGCAATGAATTATGGGGCACTTTTAATAAGCAATTGAAAGCTGAAATGTTTAGAAATTCATATCGTTGGATTATAAACAGCTAGATTTCTTATGGGGTGGGGGGATTGAAACACCAATTTAAGTTCAAAAAATGGTAAGTGTATTGTTATAATTCAAGAAACTAATTTAATTGCTTTTGAAATTGCAAATGCTATAGTAGGACATGCACGTTAGTGTGCGTATTTTTTAAGTAAAACATGGGAAAGAATTAAATGTAAGATGAAGTAATTAATAATTTAAGGACAGCTCAGATACTGTTTTTTTTCTTTTGACACAATACCCCTTATTGCAGAGTTGCAATATCCTGGTGGGATAAGGCAAACAACGCAGTGCCCTTTTTATACTATCCCCCTAAGCCAGATAGCAGGCTGCAGTTTACCATGTGGTAACCTGTCCTAGCGCATAGTAAAATACAGCATATTAACTTGTGGCAGTATATGCAAATGAGGTCTTTTATGGTGTGGTATTTTTTCCAGCAAAAACCTTACGCCATTACACTGGAAATCTACTATGTGGTGTGGTACACAGTTTACATGCAGTAAAAAGGGAAAAATACTGTGGTTAGTGAATGAGACCCTTAGTGTACTGTATTGAAGCAATGTTGAAAGTAAAAACTTGACACGCATGAGACAGCCTCATGAGTCAGTTCTTCAAACATTTGATCAAAAGTGAGTATGTGTCTGATAGTTAAGAGGACAGTACTATACCGAGATGCTATCACAGTAAGGTTAAGATGTATGGTTATGGTTATGGTTAAGATGTTGTGGTGTGCAAGGTCGCCGGTCCGGACCCAGCTGTTACACAGGCTAGTGTTTACTACCAGATGTACTTGGAGATTAGACATGATTCTGAAAGCTCTACTGAGATCCTAAAATGAAAAGGTTTTGCTTGTCCTTGTTATAATTTAGTTATTAATGTATTCTTGTGGCCAGGCTGGCACCTGTGTAGGAACATGCAACAGATGTCTAAGCCTTATAGTCTTGCAATAAGAAACATCAATCAGTTTTGGTTTCTCTGATTAATTGATTTAGAATGTGAAGGTCAGTGTGTGCAGCCATAATTAACTCTGGAATAAAAGGGGGAGTATCACAGCAGCAGTCCATAACCAGATGTACATTTGACATGATGCTCAGGCAGGCAAATTGCTTCTCAAAACTGGATTAATCACATTGTAAACAGCTTGATTAGGAATATGGGTCTTAGTGTAGAGTCAAGAACCACATCATTGTCCCAAAGGTAGATTATTTATTTAAAGTTTTTGCTCTAGGATATGTTTTTGAGGTGCTACATATCGTTTCTACTCAATACTCACTTTGACAGTGGATACAAGTAACCCACTTTCTATCCAATGAACCATCAGAAGGTTTTAAAAAAAGTTTCAGTTTGAGTGCTTTCCTACATAATGCGGTTCTATTGAAACATTGACTACACTCATTCAATCCACTAAAATGGTGCCGCAGGTAATTAATTACGGTATGCTAATAGGGACAAAACAGGAGTGCAATTAACATGCGTTAAAAAAAAAAATCTCCCAAAAAATGAATGTATTAATCGCAGAAATTGACTTTAATTAAATGCCTGCCCTAATTTAAACCATAAGTAACTTTTTTAAAATAAATTTTTAAGATACTAACATGGTTACTTATCATATTAGTTATGGATTTCATCTATTTAACTTAATATCTTATGATTGTGAGCCTTGCAAATAACTTTATTAACGTTTATATATTTTTATATATATATATATATATATATATATATATATATATATATATATATATATATATATATATATATATTATCACAATTACTATTTTACCCCTCTGATTTTCTCCCAGTTTGGAATGCCCAATTGCTTTTCCCCTCACCACAGCAATTCCCCATATGGCTCAGGATAGCTGAATGTCCACCAAGGAACCCGAGATGGGATGTCAGTGACCTACCGACCTCTGGAGGAAAAGAACAGCTCTTTAGGTGTCTGCCTTTGAGCTCACTGGGCGCCTATCCAGCAGGTTTCGCTGTAGAGTGATGAGGACAGTTCCTCCTGGGTTTGCCACCCTAACCCACGGGAGTGCCGGAGCCAATGTGATGCTCCCCTCGTAATCCCCAGTGAAGACCAGTTTACTTTGCACAGCCAGGTTGTGAACCTGCATTTATGACTCACCCTGCTCACAACGCGGCTGCACTTTACCAGGTGAGCCTCTGTAGTTATATCTTTTATAAAACTAGTTTGAATTGGAGTCCATTTTTAAAAGCTGTTCATGGTGCCAATTTATCTTCATGGTGCCATATTTAAGTGTTCCCCCACTTTTGGGGCTGCATGCTGTATATCATAGGGTGAAAAAAAATAATTAAAAAAACTGGAATTCAATACTGAAAATAGACTAACAAAAAAAACCTTTTTCAAACTTGGAAATTCTATGTTTTTAGAATTTTTCTGCCATCACCAGGTTTTGAATTGGTGAGGTACTGTCCTGAACCTGTAATGAGAACTTTTGACATACAACAGCTCTTCTCACTATTTGACTCCCTAGGATTTCACAGAACTGTCTGAACTGCCTGTTCAGATGACAGCCCTGTGCTGTTCTGCAGCTATAAAGAGATGTTAAACTGTATCAAAGAATGAAGAGTATTGCTCTTTCTGTTGTGGTAGTTTTGAAAGGAAGAAATTGGCCTGCAATAATAAGTTAAACAGCATTTCTGGAATGCCCTTATTTTATTTATTTATTTATTTGTACACATTTGGGGAATGAAATAATTGTTTTCTTTTTTGGTTATTTGATTTTAGGCATCCCACAAAATCATGGGGAATGATGAAAGTCAGTCCCATTGGCACCGGAGACAGGGGACCAAAGGGCCGTTGCCCCCCCATTTTTTAAACATTAATATTCAGGGGGTCTACAGAACCTCACTCACAGCAAAACCGCTTCACCCAGGTTATAGAGCACAGTTGTGCTTGGGGTGAGCATGCAGGCATATTGCAATCTGCCTCAGTGATTGTTTTATATCTTGGAAACAAAACTTACAGGAATAATAAATCTGAAAACTGAAGGGGAGTGAGTTGACATTTGGAAAAAGATGATAAATGTCTGTACAGGTCGTTGCCTACCAAAGGTGTTATTTGCCTGACAGCGCAATTTTGTTGTATCCACTGGAATAAGAGTCATGTATGTTTTAGTGTAGCTCCCTATCTTTTTCTCAAAATGTTCTGTTCTTGACTCTGGACAGAGCGACTCTTTGTTTTTCTAACACCTGCTTGACCAGTGAGTGACTGCAGAGTCCTGCGTCACTCATTTAGTGGAGCCGCTTGGTCAGACACAATTTGGTAGCATGTCGATCATTCCACACGGCTCTCAATTTGTAATGCTTTTCATATAGAAAACTCATATTTCAGTCAATGGAGGGTTGCACAGAGTGCTAGACTGTAGAAGGTGACCACACAGCATAGTTTTGCGGCAGCAGAACCAAATGCAGTTATTGCAGAAATGAAAGGAAACATTTTGTTTTAAATTGTAGTGTAAGTGTGTCTTGCTTTTCTACATTCCCATGAAGCATACTGTTATATAATAAGGGTGCAGAGTATTATCACACATTCTGTTTCTATTGGTTAGTTATATACCTAGAAGATACCTATTTGTTTTCCATGATAGTCTATTAGAATTAAATTGTGTTTCCAGTTAATCCCAATGTTGAATCTTGTTTGCCAGTTCTGCTACTGAGAATGCAATCACATTTAGACTGTTGAGCTCTCAGAAAGATAGAGATGCAGTACAGAGTAATTTGTTTCATTGAACCTAGTGCTAATTTATATATATATATATATATATATATATATATATATATATATATATATATAATATATAATAGTTACAATTATCCAGATGCTAATAGAATGTACTGTATAGTCTTATTTACGTAAATCTAATTGCACACTCTTCCTGACATCCCATAGCATCATTATGACAAATTCAGTTTGTGTGTACATACTCCTGGAGCCAGGTAGTTTCTCTGAGCATTTTTAACAGGACAAGCTGACAACCTGCAATGCAAAATCACAAAAGTAGAAGATAAAAATGCTTTACTTCTAGTTGAGCTATTCTGGGCAAGCTATGCGGATCCTGAAAAAAAAAAAAAATTGCAATACTGCAGGTAAGAATACTGAGGGTGGATTTTAAGAAGCCCCTGAAGAGAAACTAATAGCAAGAAGAAGCTCTCCTTAAAAAAGAGGATGGGCTGTAGAAGAAAGTACAAGATAAGGCTGGTTATATTAAATCAGTGCTTTCTTGCCTCATTTCTAAACATTTCTCTACTTTTAGGGGGTAGAGATTTTAATAAAGCAGTCCTGTGTAGTCAGACGAAGCAAGATTATTATTATTATTTTATATATATTTTTTAGACATCCATGAAAGAGGGTGACATGCATTATTACGTGTATTATAGTGGGCCTAATTATATAATAATATAAGCATATCCAATTCATGTAAAGTATTATGTTGCATAGCCCATTTAAAGTATATTATCCACAAGACGTACATATATTATATGCTTCATTTGGCACAGTACATTTCATTGCACATACTGTACATCACAATGAATGAGAGACTCAGAGAATTAGAGAGAAGCACAACAATTTTATTGTACATTTCCAGTGTTATTTTTATAAAGTTATTTTTGAGCGGAAGCCTTGCAAGCAGCCCAGTTTAAATCCCTGCCCTCCAATAGACTAGCTGTGTGACGGAGAGCAATTTACTTTATTTACCCTTTGGTGCCTCAGTCTGCCTAGTGACAAAGCTAGCAACAAGCCAGATATATTAAATGGGCAATGCTAGGTGAGCTATTACTATAAAAGAAGCATAGGTGGATGTACAGAAATACACCTCTGTTGTGTAAGGTCTGCTGATGCTTTAATCATAGTAAACTTTTTATAAGGGTTGTTATAGCATTTGAACAAATATTGGTGATATTGCCAAGAGAATGTTACCAGTCTAACCAAGTGTAGTGTGTGCTCATTCCAGAGAGGGTATAGGTTATTGACTGTGGCAACTGCTAGGTATCTGTGGCAGTGTTAGCTGATTGGGGGACCGAAGTGGAAATATTTTATGCCCCCTGTCCCCCCCCCCCCCCCCCCCCCCCTTCGGGTTGAATTTTTTATTACCCTCACCTTTATGTTGTAATTGATTGCTATTTATCCAACCCTGATTCTTAATTAAAATAAAACATTGACAAACCTGTAAATTGTGAAATTAATTTAGCTAATAAAGTAACAGGGTGATTTTCAAAGCTTTTTCCTCCTGATTTTCTGAAAGTAATTGTACAAGTTTAAAGGTGCAAATCTAGCAAAAGACAACATAGGTGTGGAAAAGAGAAATACAATTAATATTTGTTTTCACTTAAACAGTTTTGGAAAATTAGCTGGAGTTTATTTGCAGTTAGTGGAGCACATTTTGCACTGCAGCAAAAAGCTTTGAAAGTTGTCCTGTAAATGCTCTCTACTTCATAACATCCTCCTGGGTGCGTTCAGAGCAGAACAGCACAACACTGCAACTGATCTGTTCTACTATTAATCAGACATATGGAAATAACATATTACTTGCTTTCAGTTTCCATTTAAAGACAATATCTAACTTGCCTTCTGTGTTCAGCTTGCTTACGTTTGCAACTTGAATAGACAGGCTGCCAAATAGGCTGAATACAGAGTTCAGGTGTTATTCACAGTCCCACCAGTTACACAGAGATCTCAGTTTTCCATATCAATGCAATGACACAAAATTGATTTGAATGTATTAATGTTGAAGCATCTGGAGAGTTAATATTGTAAAAATAGCAAGAAAGAACCCAATGGTAAGACTCACATTGAGACGGATGTATTGTGGTTTTTTAAATTTCAATAATTACTGTATTATTAGGACGGTCGCTGTGGCCCCTAGAAAGTCTAACATCCCAGGTTGAGATCATCTACACAGTAGGCTATGTTGTTCTTTTTTTCTTAAAGATTTAAAATGCAGAGTTGATCTTGTGGTAGGAAATTGACAGCAATTGCTCCATCTCATGTACCAATGCTATCAATTAATAACTATGTTCTGATCTTGTCAATAACATTTTAATTTTATGAAATTATAACATAACTACTCATCCAATGTCATATATATATATATATATATATATATATATATATATATATATATATATATAGATATATATATAGAGAGAGAGAGAGAGAGAGAGAGAGAGAGAGAGAGAGAGAGAGAGAGAGAGAGAGAGAGAGTTGGGCAGTATCAAAAATACATTTCTTGAGTATTTTGTAATTTCAAAATACATTGTCAGTAATAGTTTAAATATTAACCTGCAGCCATATATATATTAAAAAAAAAATGCAAGCGCACGTGCCAGTTCGTCTTGGGAGTAACTTTAAATCAACAATGATGCGCTGGCTACCACACTGTCTTTCTGGAGACACCAGAAGATTCCATCAACTAATGCTTCAGGCTGCTGAAGAACTGGGTCTTGTATCAGAATCTTCTAGTGGGAGACCCCTTGAAGAGGAAGAAGGTGACTTCTTTGTTTTTATAGATAGCAATGATGTTTCCCAGGTAAGTACTCCCTCAACAAGCAACAAAGCTGAGCTGGAGATCCTTTGTTTTCTTGAAGACCCAAGGAAGGATGTGGCATCTTTAGAGCAATACCTTTTCATAAAGAAGCTGTTTACATGCTTTAATACCATTCTTCCTTCCTCTGCTCCTGTTGAACGTCTGTTCTCTTTTGCTGGCTTGATTTTCAGCCCCTAAAAACATCAGCTGTCGGATGACCTCTTCCAGAAACTTGTTTTGCTGAAGGAAAACTGATAGAGAACTATACAGTGCCACCCATCAGTCTAGTACATCAATGTGTACTGACAACTACACTAATGTTACACATTAAATAAATACTGTTTGAATATTCAAAGATTTTTGCTTGTTATAGAATTATTCCCCCCCTACCCCCCCCCCCCCCCCCCCCCAAAAAAAAAACAAAAAAAGTTCTAAAACTTTCTGGTGTTGAAAATTGTTATTTATTTTAAAACTGCATCTTGACAGCAAAAAAATAATGGTGTTTGGAACAGTAATTGTCTCTGAAGAGTCCTTTATCAAAGTGCTGGCAATAGAATGTGAAACAAGCAATGTGATTGGTCGAGCAAGGTTCCAGCTGTACGTATATTGGATGGATACAGACATTTGGAGCCTTGTCACATATTTTAAATCACTGCACTGCCTCACAGAATATAAAGTATCTGTAACCATATTGCTTACTGTTACAGATGTACAGCTGTAACTTAGTAACTGAGTGAGCAATTACCTGTAAAAAATCCCCAATTTATCTTCAAGTTCAAATCTACTGTTTTACCTGGATTATAAATGCAATAAGGCCAATCAGGACATCTATATACGTTGACTATACAGACTTCTTGTGCCTCCAATGCCCGGAGTCCTAGAAAACGGAGGTTACGGGCCTCAGGAATAACGTATAATATATATATATCATATATATAATATATATATATATATATATATATATATATATATATATATATATATATATATATGGTCGGCTCGGGTACCCAAAAACTTGTTTGAAATTACCCGACACTTTTTACTACCCGGGTTTTGATTTATTAATTTGAGAATTTAAAGAAAATATAGAAAATATGACAATACGGTTGTAAGCGTGGGTCTCTGGCTGGCGTAATAAAGATAAAGTTAAAACAAGCTTTTGCATTAAGCCTTTTTATAACTGACAGGATGTCAGTGTTTTACAGAAAACAACACACAGCGAGCGCCAAGTATACCTCAATAATAATAGCTGCAGTGACTATTCTTCTCAGGAACTAAATCGTAAACAAAACAACATAACAACATCCTTTTGGTTTATGTCAGTGATTCATTAATAATGCTTGTTCATATACTTTTATGGGAGGGTGGGGGGTGAAATTTGCCATGAGACCGCCACTGGGTGAGGGTACTTACTAAAGATAATGACAATTAGAAAACGAACAAATGTATTTTTCTATATGAAGAATACAAGTATATATGTTTTAATAAATGTCAATAAAATGTGTAATTGTGTTTATTAAATCAATTAATTTAGGGAATATTTTACTTGCCGGATATTGTCACCAGACTATGCTTTGATGCAGATTAACCCTGTTTATGTAAATGTCCTTAACTAGAACCTAGAGAACAGTCTGTCAATTTGCAGCCTCTCTGTTGTTTCCTACCATTAGTGTTGTTAATGAGGGGGCTGCAGGCTGTCTGGATGTGAGACACAGGCAGATCAATAGCTGGCATTTCTTTTAAAGATTCATTAAAACATTATAGTTCACTTTAAATATGTTTTAAGCAAGAGTCATTTTCTTAGAGAACATTTTCCCTATTTCTAGTAGCACTGTTACTTAATACTCCTCTGGAGGCTTTAACAGATTTTGGCAGCAGGTTGTATTAGTTTATTATCAAAGAGCTACTATATACTGGTCATCAGTAAACAGCAGTAAGCCACAAATGCCCTTGCATCAATCAGAACTCCATAAGGATTTACTTCTTTAATTGCATGACTATAGCTTTAAATTGGAGAGGGCACGATTTTGCCGTCCTTTAACGAGATTTCAGATGATACCGTAAACATGTTGGGCACCATTGGTGTCTTACATAGTGGTAAGTGCATCTTGGGTTCACTAGATCTAAGGGTCAAATTCAGTCAGTTAAGGGAAGCTGATGATGCTTTTAGAGATAACAAGCAGGATCTTTATATAAAAAATGGAACCCTGCAATTACAGCATACATGTACAGTGAATGTGATTCGAACTGTCAAGGGTGCTTTATTTCCAGGGAGCTCTTTTCTAGGTTTTTGTTTTATTTGTTGTTGTTACTAACAGTGTCCCCTGTTCCATTACAAAATAGCAATAGGCTGCCAATTAGAAGTTGTTCCTATAATACCAGTAAGTTGCTGCTATTTTCTGCTGACAGTGCCATCACCTGTTTGGCATTTGTCTGTAAGAATGCCTTACAGAATATATATATATATATATATATATATATATATATATATATATATATATATATATATATATATATATATATGTTTAAAAAAATTAACACACATACAGCCCAGTTAGTTTTGTGGAAATGTATTTCCAGTATAAATTCAGTTGCCTTGGGGTCACACACGTAGTATATTTTTAAACCACTGTTTGCACATCCCTTCTCAAGTGAATATTCTCAGTGTTTTGGATGTAGAGCTTCGTTAATGTGACACCTCTGTCACATACAACTGGGAGCATCTTGAAATGATTGACATAAAACTGGAATGTTTTCAGGAATCCAAGGAAGGTCTATTTTTATTTTATTTTTTTTATACAAAGCAAAAAAAGGATGTTCTCGTATTTTTTTTTTTATATATAAAGCATGTTCTGTGAGAAAAAATATATATATATATATATATATACTATATATATATATATCATATATATATATATAATATATATATCTACTCTGCCGGAGCTCTGAAGCAATGATGTGACATCTGGTTCTGCGCTGCAGAAGGCAAGACTTGTCTGTGTTAGGAACAGCATTCTAAAGCTAGAAAAATAATTTGAGCTTTCTCTATAGAGTCCCCCTGATCACTTCCTTTCCACATTTAAATCCACATCAATCACAAAAAACCCAACATAGAACTAGACAGTGGTTGATTTAATCACCTCATACCCTCCCCGGATATACCACAGAACATTTTACAGCAGTGGGGGATTGCCCCAGGTTATATCAACCAGGTATAGCAAAGAGGTCAGCCTATTTTTACTTTAAAATTATATATCTGGTGCCATACTCACTTTAAGAAAGCTTTTACTTTTAGGTAGTCCAATGGGTTCCAGTCCCGAAATAATAAACACAGTTAAATACACACACAAGACACAGACACGGTCACAAGTCCAAAGTGAGTGCTGTAGTGCTCGTGGTGAAATACATTTTTAATCCATTAACAATGGTGCAGTGTTGTCCGGGTTTGTGCTGTCCTTAAGCAACAGCTCCAGAGCATGTTAGCCATCTAATAAATAACAAGCAGTACAATTAGACGATACAAACAAACAAAACACTCACAGTTATTTTACACTCATCTCTTAACCATAAACAAAGGAACAGATCACCTAGCCACTTCCCTTAGTTGAACCTTCAGTCACGCCCCCTTGGGTAGCAAGTGCAGCCATTTCTCCTCCAATCCGCTATTGCCACTTTCTCTCTGGGGCAATGACTTACTGTATTGCAGCTGTGCCCCCTTTCTAGATGGCTGACTTCCACCTAACCCTGGGAATGAATTGTCAGGCCATCCAGTCCCAGGTACTCTGTTCCCTTTATACAACAGTCTCACAGGTCGGGAGAGGGATTTATCACCAAGAATCATTCTGTCTCTGTCACATATCACACCACTCAAAGTGGAGCCAAAGGAACACTCAGCTGAATCTACTTTTCCCATTACTCCCCCCTCCCAGGAAAAACAATCTGCATTTTGATGGTCTTTCCCTGCATTGTGAATCATATGATACCTGAAGGTCTGCAATGCTAGATACCATCGAGTTATCCGAGCATTGCTGTCCTTCATTGTGCTTAACCACTTGTTGTGGTCTGTGATGAGATCTAATTAATGTCCAAGCAGGTAGTATCATAAAGAGTGAGTAGCCCATTTAATGCCAAACACTCCTTTTCGACAACTGAGTAGTTGCGCTCCGAGGAAGAATCTTTTTACTGAGGTACATGATGTGGTGTTCGTCTACCGTTTGTCAAATTAAAAACATTTTATATGTTTAAACCTGTAACATTATAAATAAACCAGGCAAAGCAGGGTTGTGTGACAGGGTCAAACACACAGGTGGACACGCAACAACAACAGTACACAATAATATGTATTTATTTACATTCGCCCAGCTGCGCACACAGCAGCCGGTGGAATCATTCAATGGTGGGGGTATAGCAAAGCCTAGCCCCGGCAGAGGAACTGCGTCCTCCCCAAAAGACAACACACACGCACTCCTTTAAATCAATACTGCACAGGCAGTCGGACACATACGACAGACAGTAAATACATACAGCCTGCAATGCAAGCGAGGCAGGCTGTGAGGAAAGGAGCATGAAAGAAGCTAAAGATTAGAGCCAGCTTTCAGCACAAATGCAGGGGAATTGCAGTCAACTCGGAAAAGCTCTTTCAAAACATGCTCAGTTAGTAATACAGAAGTCTTACCTTACTGTAGGTGAGAGGCAGAAGAGAACATGGCTTCCTTGGGTGGACTGTTTAATCCCTCAGTAGGCACGACCGAGGACATCACCCCAGGAAGGGACCTATCAGCAGCTTTGATTTAAAGAACTCTGTGAATTCCTACCAAAGGCAAGCATATTACATAAGTATGTTTTGGTGGTCATCTTCGTATTGAAAGGGAACCCTGTTAAGTTAACTTCTGCCTTTGCATTTACCATACTTCACATGCCACATCAGTGGGACTGCTCTCAAATCAATGTATAAAAAACATAAAACATATAAACACGGGCAGAAGGAATCAGTTAGATAAATTTTTATGTTCACTCACCATCGTCTCCCTTTTTTAATACGATTTTAAGAACACCCATGTTTTCTAAAATACTGTAACAGTTTTTATAGATGCTGCATGATTTTATTTGAAGCTGGTTCAGATTGTGTTCTTTTATTCTCACGGAAATCATCCTTGTCACAGTACTCATTATTGATATCATCTGAGATCAATACTGGACACTAACTTGCAGAGCTGCCTGAGAAATCAATTTTCCAAAAACTTCAAAATGCACATAACAAGCCTGACTCTTCTTAAAGGTGTAGGTGAAATAAACAGTAACTCAAAGGCACCTCTTTCTATTTATTTTTCAAAACGGGTAAAAAGCAAGTCAGAATTACAACTTACCAACCTACAAAACCTAATAATATTGATTTCACAGGCTTTTTCAGGGTTAATTAACTTTGTGCACCTGATGATCTTAAACTTGTACAAGAACAAGGCTTCAGCTGGATGAGCTGACAGGATTTACAATACAGTGGAAGTCATACCAGAATGGTAAAAAGCTGAGGGTTTTTTTCAGCCTGTCAGTGCGCTAATAGCCTTTCGTTTCTTTTGTATCAAGCAACAATGGCACAAGTCAAGCTATGCAAATATTAGACTACGTACAGTACACTCAAATACAAAATGTGTAATTATGACCATGCATCTATACTTGCATCACAATAGAATTAAACAGTAAACTGTTGAATAGCTGTACCTCTCAAGGGTAAACAAATAGAGAAGAGGAGGTGGCATGTGTGCTTCTAGTCTGTGTTTTTATTCTAAATGGTTGCATAAATATAAAATATATAAAAATATTCCCTTGGTACCCAGGAGCTGCTACTCTACTCATTTCATATACTGTATAACTGGCTGCCTTGTGACACAGGCCCTTATTGAAAAAGAGAAAGGTCTCATTAGGAAATATTCTGGGTGACACTAGAAACAAAAGGAAGAATATAAGAATGACACATGTGCGTGATTCCATGACAAGCTGCAAACCTATTTACAGTTGAAATGAATTCTGTTTTAGATATCTTCATCACAGGAGATCTAGCTTTCTTTCCTGATATGTTCACTTGGTTTCTAGGCAGTCTGGCTCACACATACTAGAACAGTTAAATCCCATAAGAAACTGGGAATCTGTTTTAAATGAATCAAGGTTCATTATGTATTTTATTAAAAAATAACAAGAATTTGTTTTGCTTCATAAAAGATGCTATGATGAAAATCTTTTTTTTTATATCTGTCTGGACCATGTAAATAAAAAGTAGTATATATATATATATATATATATATATATATATATATATATATATATATATATAATATATATATTATATTAATATATATATATTACATATTATATATATAATACACAACAATATATTATATAATAATATTATACTTATAGATAGCTGATATATAGATAGATATATATATATTAATGAATCTATCTATATAAAAGATATATATATAGATATAGATATATATTTTATTATATATTATTTTATATATGCTACAATATATTACCTGCATCTAGCATGTCGGAGGTTATGGGTTAGACAGCTATAGCTAGTTCTCAGCGGGGATGAGCTTGGTTGGTATTGCAAAACCACTGTTAAGGAATAATAAAGCTTCAGTTTAACCCTAAGGTACCCGGGGAACTGAGAGCAAAAATGAGTTTGTGTTTCCTATTATTCATCTTCATGTTATGGCACCTGACTAGCTGAACCCCAGTTTGCTTCAATAGATTGTCATGGGATAAGGCACATTTAAGCAATGCTTTAAAGCATACAAGCAAATAATTTCAGCAGTTTCTCCCCAAAAACTGTAAAGAAACTTAAAATGTGATTAGTAGATATCGCTAATGTAACAGTGCACTCTGTTACAGAAAGTTTCAGAAAAACTGTCTACAGTATATGACATCTGAATAAACACCACCTGACTAAAGGTAATGATTAGATCAATAGCTCAAATAATTATATTTGGAGAGCACGGGGGAAAAGCAGTTTTTGTGCATTTTTGCTTTTTCAAGTGTCTTTTCTAACATATTTTCACACCAGATTGCTTTTTTCGTAACTAAATGTAAATTAAACATTGGAGCTGACAATATGCTTTTTTAAACGAGGCAGTCTTCCCAGCGACAGCGAGTGGAAGCGACAGCAAGTGGGAGAAGTACAGGCGTGGAAAAGTACAGAGCAGTTTCGAAGCAGAAAGGAGAAATTGCATCTTGAATTGCTTTAATCAGAAAACAGAGGACATTGGGGAAACACAGCAGCAGCTCAAAGTCAAACAGCCGCGTGTGTTTTTTCTGATAACAAACAAGCTGAAACTCGGAGCAGCTGATTCAAATTCAGCGCCGTTTTGAGACACGGGCGAGGGGAGGAGCCGACAGCACAGCAGAACAACGCAGTTAAACGAGGCAGTCTTCCCAGCGACAGCGAGTGGGAGAAGTACAGGCGTGGAAAAGTACAGAGCAGTTTCGAAGCAGTTTGAAAGCAGGTTGACAGTTGCAGAAGAAACTAAACTTCAAAAAAAAAAAAAACCTCAACATGGTCTTCAAGCCAGTAATCTGTGACACCTGCTTGATGTGGGAAATCCGAGAAAACCCAGCGGAGCTAAACCAAGTGTGCGTAAAGTGCTGCGCGATCCAGGACTTGCATAAACTAGTAAGTATGCTAGAAATGGAGCTGGAAGAAGTGAGACAGCAACAGGATCTTGAGGAGCTGGCACACCCACAATTCATGGAAGTCTGCATCACCCCTAACAGACTGAAAGCCACCAGGGAGATAGAAGGTCAGAACAGCTGGGTTCAGGTAGGCAGAAGCAGGGAAAAAAAGAAACTTCGTCAAACACAACCACCAGAAATCAAAACAACCAACAGATTTGAGTCACTTCAGAATTTTGATGAGCAGAACCAACAACAAGAGAAAGGAAAGGAACAACATCCAGGACCCTATTGACAGTGGTGACCAGACAGCAAAAAGAAGGGAGGTCATGATTGTTGGGGACTCCATATTGAGAAACACAGCAAGTTCAATTCGCAGTTTGGACCCCCTTACTACAACAGTGTGCTGCCTTCCGGGAGCCTCGGTCAAGCACATCACTGAAAACGTGGACAGGCTCCTAGAACGAACAGGAGACGACCCGGTAGTAGTCGTCCACATCGGTACAAACAACATTGGAAGAGACAGACCAAAATCCCTGCAAAACAAATTCAGAGAGCTAGGAAGGAAATTAAAAGAGAAAAACCAAAACTGTGGTATTTTCTGGTATACTACCCGCACCTTGCAAAGGACCATATGGACAGCTGGAAATAATTAATCAAAACGCATGGCTGAAGACGTGGTGCACACGGGAAGGCTTCACCTATCTTGATCATTGGACCACATTCTACAACGAGGACTATCTGTATAGACGGGATGGACTGCATTTAAATAACAAGGGAACCAGTCTACTCGGAGAAAAGATCCTCGAGCAGGTTCGGAAGCATTTAAACTAGAAAGGAAGGGGGGAGAAATCAACAAAAAAACAGAAGGGAGACCGCATCAAAACAAGAACAACAACTCAGGTAAGACAACCATTAAATGTATTTATCTAAATGCTAGAAGTATCAGAAACAAAATTCTAGAACTTGAAGCTACTGCACTAACAGGTAACTATGATGTGATAGGTGTTACAGAAACGTGGTTATCTGAGAGTGATGGGGACGAATATAATATTTGTGGGTATACACTGTATAGGAAAGACAGGCAGGACAGAAGAGGAGGAGGGGTAGCGCTATACATAAGAAACAGTCTTGAAGCCCAGGTGTTAAACCTGGACAAAGAAAATAAAACCGAATCAATATGGGTCAGAATAACAGACAAAAATTCAAAAGGCATAATAATAGGAGCATGCTATAGACCGCCAGATTCAGACGGTGAGCACAATAATCTGTTATACAATGACATTAGAAATGTGTGTAGCAAAGGAGAAGCCATACTAATGGGGGATTTCAACTTCCCCCATATAAAATGGGAAAACCCGGTGGGTAGCGCGAAGGATGAAATAGAAATGGTGGAAATGACAAATGACTGCTTCCTAACACAATTTGTGAAGGCACCCACTAGAGGGGAGGCATGCCTTGATTTAGTCTTTTCAAATAACGAAGATAGAATAACTAAAACAGAGGTCAGAGAACCACTGGCAAACTCAGACCACAACATGGTCTCATTTGAAGTGTTTTTTAAATCCCCAAAAGTAAAGACTAAAGCTAAGGTTTACAATTTTAGAAAAGCAAACTATGAAGGCATGAAACAGAGACTAACAGAAGTAGATTGGAGTAAAATAGAGAAAACACCCACAGAAGAAGGATGGTTGTTCTTCAAAAACGTAGTACTAGAGGCGCAAAACAATTATATCCCTAAAGTAGACAAATCTAAATGTAAAACTAAATTGCCAAAATGGTTTAATAGATCAATTAAAAAAAATATTCAGCGAAAAAAGGCACTTTACAGAGCATTAAAAAAGGACCAAAAAGAAAGTACGCAGAAAGAGTACACAGAACTGCAAACGCAAGTCAAAAAGGAAGTTAGAAAGGCCAAGAGAGAAATAGAAATGAACATTGCTAAGGGAGCTAAAACCAATTCCAAAATGTTTTTTCCAATATTACAACAGCAAGAGAACATTCAAAGAGGAGATTAAATGTTTAAGAGATACAAATGGCAAAATCGTAGAGGAAGAAAAAAAAAAATAGCAAATATATTAAATGATTACTTTTCACAAGTTTTTACAAAGGAAGATACTGACAACATGCCCCACATGTCATCCAGTTCCTATCCAGTTTTAAATAACTTTAGCATAACTGAGGCAGAAGTGTTAAAGGGACTAGGAGCTCTTAAAATAAACAAATCCCCTGGGCCGGATGAGATCCTCCCAGTAGTACTCAAAGAAATGAAAGAAGTAATTTACAAACCGCTAACCAAGATCATGCAGCAGTCTCTTGACACAGGGGTGGTACCGACAGACTGGAAAATTGCAAACGTAATACCGATCCACAAAAAGGGAAACAAAACTGAACCAGGTAACTACAGACCAGTAAGCCTGACTTCTATTATATGCAAACTTATGGAAACTATAATAAGATCCAAAATGAAAAATTACCTATATGGTAACAGGGTACTGGGAGACAGTCAACATGGTTTTAGGAAAGGGAGATCGTGTCTAACTAACTTGCTTGATTTTTTTGAGGATGCAACATCGATAATGGATAATTGCAAAGCATATGACATGGTTTATTTAGATTTCCAGAAAGCTTTTGACAAAGTCCCGCACAAAAGATTAATTCTCAAACTGAACGCAGTTGGGATTCAAGGAAACACATGTACATGGATTAGGGAGTGGTTAACATGTAGAAAACAGAAAGTACTGATTAGAGGAAAAACCTCAGAATGGAGTGTGGTAACCAGCGGTGTACCACAGGGATCAGTATTAGGTCCTCTGCTATTCCTAATCTACATTAATGATTTAGATTCTGGTATAGTAAGCAAACTTGTTAAATTTGCAGACGACACAAAAGTAGGAGGAGTGGCAAACACTGTTGCAGCAGCAAAGGTCATTCAAAATGATCTAGACAAGATTCAGAACTGGGCAGACACATGGCAAATGACATTTAATAGAGAAAAGTGTAAGGTACTGCACGCAGGAAATAAAAATGTACATTATAAATATCATATGGGAGATATTGAAATTGGAGAAGGAATCTATGAAAAAGACCTAGGAGTTTTTGTTGACTCAGAAATGTCTTCATCTAGGCAATGTGGGGAAGCTATAAAAAAGGCTAACAAGATGCTCGGATACATTGTGAAAAGTGTTGAATTTAAATCAAGGGAAGTAATGTTAAAACTGTACAATGCACTTGTAAGACCTCATCTTGAATATTGTGTGCAGTTCTGGTCACCTCGCTATAAAAAAGATATTGCTGCTCTAGAAAGAGTGCAAAGAAGAGCGACCAGAATTATTCCGGGCTTAAAAGGCATGTCATATGCAGACAGGCTAAAAGAATTGAATCTGTTCAGTCTTGAACAAAGAAGACTACGTGGCGACCTAATTCAAGCATTCAAAATTCTAAAAGGTATTGACAGTGTCGACCCAAGGGACTTTTTCAGCCTGAAAAAAGAAACAAGGACCAGGGGTCACAAATGGAGTTTAGAAAAAGGGGCATTCAGAACAGAAAATAGGAGACACTTTTTTACACAGAGAATTGTGAGGGTCTGGAATCAACTCCCCAGTAATGTTGTTGAAGCTGACACCCTGGGATCCTTCAAGAAGCTGCTTGATGAGATTTTGGGATCAATAAGCTACTAACAACCAAACGAGCAAGATGGGCCGAATGAATGAAGGGTGGATCGTAGCCTGACGCCTCAGGTCTTGTACCAGTGAGGTGTGTTCTGTGTACGGATCTGTATTGAATTCTGTTAAGTGATTTTCGTATATACCTAGAAACCAAAAAATAACATTTTTTTTCACCGGAAACCTGAATTACATGACAGGTTCAGAGAGGGCATTGATCTCTGCTTCAGTAGATGACATATGTTAGCAGTATATACCTTTAAAATAAAATTCCTCTAATAAAAATAAGAGAGATATTGTAACTGCTTGCTGAGTGTTAAGTATGTGCTTAAAAGAGCAGCTTTTCTATTTTTTTTTTTTGTTATATAGCTGCTTCAAGTGGGTAAGTTTTACAGCTGTCCTTGTATTTTCGTTGTAAAATATGGTTAAATGTTGTTTTTTTTGGGTTGTTTTTTTTTTGCGTTCAGGTGGCATATTGGAGTACTTGCCAAAGTACATAGTGTGGCTCTTGCAAAGGTCATGTTCCTAGCCACAGTGCAGAATTATTATTAATTTTTTTAATTTATTTTGGTTATTTTTTTTTATTTTTTTTTTTTTTATTCTAGGCAAGTTGACTTAGCAATGAAAAATGGAACACATTACTAAGTTAAATTAATGAGGATGTAGGTTTCCTAAACACCGTCAGTTTTTATATAGAGGGCCTTCTGGATTGGTACAGGCTAAACGGAAAGAACAACCCAGCCAGTTAATCGTGTTTAGATAGCTTTATTTCGTATAACACCCTGGACCTGCTAATACTGTTTAAACCACAAATAAATAAATGTGACAGAATGTGGTACCCTGGAGTTCCCCGTGCAAATCCACCATCTTTATCAAATTGCTTATTTTTGTCATGGGTGCAAAAACCTATAGCAAAATCATTAGAAAATATATTTTAACACTAAGACCTGTGTTATTGGATTGATATCTGCAGTTTACAGGACATTGCGGAAGCAAGTTTCCAATTTTATTACAAACGATTATAACACGTCTATTCCTTCACTTAGGTAGAACGTTTTAAAAACTGTAAATAACTTGTTGGAGCAAAACAACTTTGAGAATAAGCAAGCTATCCCATTACTGTCGCTTGTCTCTGTTAAAAACAAATGAGGCATTGAAACTTGTATTCTGTGTTACTGATCAAAATACAGTTAACACTAAATTAAAATACACTTACTTTTGCAGTGCTATTTTTTCTTGATGTGTGTGGGAATTGCATTATTTTTATGTTTCAGCTGTGAGAATCAAACTGCATACAAAGCTATTTTTGGTTTTACCGGTTATGAGGAAGCCATGAGGAGTATTCTCATGGTGTAAAATGAATGAAAAAGATAAAGAAAAGTAAACTCAGGAATGAAGTTCGGTATACCTGTAAGCAAAATGACATTTTTGCTGTGTAGCTTCAGCCATACTGCCACAAATTGGAGTTACATGTTGCAATGAATCATTGAAGGATCATCATTGTAATTGATAAAGGAGACATCGCACTTAATGATTTGAATTTGTAAGCCTCATAATTAACAATGGCAAGGATCCAGGCCATTGTTAACAAGGCTTGTCTTTCAGGTTCATTGACAGTGCTGTTGACCTTGTGCACGGTGAATTCTTACACTGCAGCCCTAACAGACAGGATAGAGAGAGAGAGAGAGAGAGAGAGAGAGAGAGAGAGAGAGAGAGAGAGAGAGAGAGAGAGAGAGAGAGAGAGAGAGAAGAAATAGAAGCTGTGATCCTACCCAGGTGTCTCAAAGTTAAAGAATTCTATAGGTACTTAAATAAATAAAATACAATAAAATAGGTAAATATAGAGATAAAATCAATCATCATAAAACTGCAGACTGCAGTAGAGTCAAAGCGTTAAAACAATGCAGCAGAGAATAAGTGCATTTTAAGGGTATTTTAAAATTTTGCTACTGTCGTGGATTCTCTAATGAAAGTTGGTTGTGAGTTCAAAAGAAAAGGAGCAACACAGCTAAAATGACGCCCTCCGAGCGTAACATGTTTTGGAACCAAGCATTTTAACAATCAAGAGTTAGAGGATCTAAGCTGCCTCCCGGGGATGTAAGGGTGAAGAAGGTCCATTATATAACTAGGACCCTGACCGTGCAAAGCCTTGTAGGTGAACAATAATATTTTATAACCACAGGATTGGATTGGAAGCCAATGCAAACGCTTAAGGACCGGAGTAATATGTTCTGTCCGCTTGATACTGGTAAAAACCCTTGCTGCTGCATTTTACATCATCTGCGATTGATGCAAAGAGTGTGCAGGAAGACTAACATAAAGAGCATTACAATAATCCAAACGAGATGTAACAAATGCATGAATGAGAATCTCAGCATCCCTAGGGGGCAGAAAATGACACGCTGGTAATTGTCTTTACCACTAAAGAGATGTGTTTTTCAAATAAAAGCTTTTCAGTCAAGCTGAACACCTAAGAGGCCAATAGATGTGTATGTGCAACATAGTCACAATGCACTTTTAGTAATACTTACCAATACATTTTGGCTAAATTCCCACAGGACTCCTGCAATACAGTTCCCAGCATGGTGACAGGGTTTCCATGGAGATGAACATTCATGCTAAAGGGGCTAGACATATCTTCAAAGAAATGAACAAATAAATAAGAATGTGGCTTACTGCTGGCCCAACAACAACACACTTCCTCTATGTTTGATAGGAAGACACAGTTTCAGTCTGGCATTCATGGCTTATTGCACAGAGAAGGCAATATAGTCAGGGAGAGAGTATTTCACACCATGCATACATTACTAGGGATGTGTGAGGAAGAGGTGTAACTAGATACAGATTGAGCACAGATCATAGTAGCCTTAAATTCACGCCATCACAAATTTTACATAAAATGTATTTGACTGCCTACTGTGAAAAGTGTGCATATTATTTTCCTTACAGTATTTTACATTGCTGTACTCTTCACCTCCCCTGTTCATGTCGTACATTTATCAAGTAGAAGCAGCACTATAGTAGCTGTACACGGTCCGGCTTCAATGCCTTGCATTTGGTTACTATGGCAATGGGGTCAAACAAATACAGGCTTCATGATTGGTGAATTCCTCATACTGTACAATGACGTAACATTCAAGTCAGAGGTGGGAAGTTTAAAATGGTTCTTTAGGTATTGTTGATTTATTAGTTTCCAGTGTGATTAACATAAAAAATGCATACAGCTGACAAATAAAAAATAAAAAAGCTAAATTAATTTTAATGGAAGATCGTGTTCACAGCTATGAAAAGGGGACGTTGCATGCAGATGGTGGGATTCTGTTTTGCTCAAAGTGTAATATTGAACCTACTGCTTAATTAGTAGATACACTGCATCTCGACTCTGTTAACCACACAGCAGTAGTAGGTCAGGCTGTCATTAAGATGCTTGTGGAGAATGGCATTGATTACAACGGTGCCTTTGTAAGAGACAGTGCAACAGAGGGAGAAACACTAGCTGTTTATGTCTATGCTTAGTCGTATAAAATGTTTTAGTTTTTTTTTAATATTATTTTTTTAGGTTGATAGACTCCAGTGGCATATATAATGTTATATAATTTACTAATAATTTGACGGTATCTGTGGTTTTAAAAAACAGACGCTTTGGTTTTGTCCTTTCAGGTTTGCAGTTAATGTTTCTCCCATGTTTAATATTTTGGGATTAAAGACAGCAAAATAGGCTATGGGAATTACACTGTCATTGTAATTAATGTGTCAACAAACATTTGAAAGGTTTACAAAACTTGAAAATGTTGTTGAATATGTTATTCAAGGTTCTTTTTAAAAAATGTATTTTGTCTGCTGGTTACTTTTTTTT
>NC_054538.1:11670248-11725248 GCF_017654505.1 Polyodon spathula | reverse complement strand
TGACAGAACCCCTGTTTGTGAACCGCGGTCATACAGCGAGGCAATTAAGAAATTCTACCTTCTGTTTGAAGATACAGATATGGTGAGTGAAAGATTGTATGTTCTTCGTGAGAATTTTCTTTGCGTTTTCACACAACCCTCCAGTTTATTTTTTGACATGGACAGCTGGAAAGATTTAAGGTGAGGTAGACTGGAAAGCAGATAGTGATATGATGATTAATGGTATCAAACATTTCTAATATAAATAAGTAAAGATATTGAAAAATATAGGTTGAAAAAATTGTAATATATACTGTTCTCGCAGCACTTACATTCTTTTATCTATTTTATTTACAGTATATCAGTTATTTAATGTTATGTGATTGGAAAATTATTTTTAATGGTACACCAAGAGGGTAAATGTTTGATTTTAACTTGGCAACACAAACTATATGAAAGCACACACACTCCATGTATCTTAGTTTAAGGAACCACTGTGCCTCATATGGTGTTCCAACTTTATAATTGAGTAGTGAGGGAAATTATTGAATTATGACCTGGGTAAATAGTTCTGACATGGCACTATTGAAGGAAGTAATTGCAGCGTGAACATGGTTGGAGTAAATGCTGCCTAATTAAATAAGCGAAAAAGTAAATATATAGAGAGATAATATACATTATAAGCTGACAGTTTAACAATGCATATATGGAATCAACAAATAAGACTCTGCTTTTATAAAACTCTGCACACAGAACACATTTCCATGTTTAACTACTGTGACTTACACAGCATTATTGCAACAAGATGTTTATTTGGTAGATGACAGTACATTTTCTTATAAAAAGCACCAGCATCATTATTGAGCAGGAGATCATTCACAAACCGGAGCAGAGCAGTTTTAGTACTGTGATGCGGCCTGAAACCAGACTGTAGAGATTCAAGCAGATTGTTATCCATGAGGTGTTTTATCAGCTGACTGGCTGCAGCCCTTTCGAGAGTTTGAGAGAAAAGGGAGATTGGAGAAGGGACGGAAATTAGATAAGTTAGCCGGGTCAAGGGAGGGTTTTTTGAGTACCGGCATAACTCGGGCAAGCTTAAAGGCAGCAGGAACCAAGCCAGAGTCCAGGGACAGGTTGAGAGTGTGCAAGGAGCAAGATCAGAGGCACAGAGAAGGACAAGGTTAGTCGGCCAGGTGTCCAGGAGGCACGTAGCAGTAGTTGATTTCAACAGTAAGCCGGAAGCATCAGCAATGGAGAGAGGAGAGAAGGAGGAGAGGGCAGGAGGCATAACCGGAGGAGCGTCAAGGTGGTCAAATAGTAGACTGGGATTGTGGTGGGAGAGCGCAGAATAGATGTTGTCAATGTTGTTCCGAAAGAAAGAGGAGAAATCATGACAGATGAGAGGAGGATGAACAGGAGATGTATCTGTTGGTGGCTGGATGTAGGATTTGGTCAGTGGTCTTAGAGAACATTGGGTTTACCGTGTCCCATAGTTAAGATTTCAGAGAAGTACTTTACCCTGGCCGCAGTGAGCGCACGCCTGTAGCTCACGAGATGGTCGTTCTAGGTCTCTCTGTGAACCGTTAGTCCAGACGGCCTCCACTTGCACTCAAGCTTGCGGGAGGTAGACTTAAGCACTCGAAGTTCGAGGGTGTGCTATGGGCAGTTTTGATCTTTCTTGATGGCTCTGGTTGTAAGCAGGACAACAGTGTTGATGATATGAGTAAGGGTGGCATTGTAGATGGTCACCGCATCATCAACTGAGGACAGGAGAGTACCAGTTAGAGGGGATGCAGAGACACATTCCGAGAGTTTCAGAGGATTCAGCAGATTCTTGGGACAGAAGGAGATAACAGTATCAGTAGTGGAGGAAGGAATTAGTAAGGTTATGTGGAGCAGGTATTAACCAGTGTTCATTCTGGGAGTGAAGAACGAGTGAGCACACTTTGTCCAGGAGATCCTGACGTTAGGTGTCTAGCAGCTATTAGGAGGGATTTGAAAAAAGTCCTCGCTGCACCTGTACATACTAGGCCTGCCCTTGATCGTGTGGCCCTTAGACGGCTGGCGCTTAGAACAGCTGCCATTCTAAGACACTGATTGCCAATTTATACGCTCCTGCAAGCCTGGAGCCGTATACTTAACACACATTTCTAATCAGCCTCCCAATTTAACACAGCCCAGCACACAAAGGAAATCTAAATTACTATTTTTAAGTGCAGTCTGGTTTACCTTAGCAATCAACGATTTAAGCTATTAAATTAACTGTAATTCACTTAACTATTTCAATGTTGTTTTTCGCTAGCGGTTGGAAACACATGTCTCTGCAGTTTCATTCACAAACTCAGTACACGCAGTTAGGTACCAATTTATGCTAAGCCAAACAAAACAAACACGCCCACTGTTAACACAACAATAGCCACGCTAAATCGCCCTATACTTTACATCTATTTCTAATCAGCCTCCCAATTCAACACAGCCCAGCACACAAAGGAAATCTAAATTACTATTTTTAAGTGCAGTCAAGTGAAAATGTTACATGGTAACTCCCACTGAAACAATTTTAATGGCATGTCCGTATGGCAACATTATCTCTGCTGCAATATCAGTGATTCTCAGACCATATAGCAGGAATGATCATGTATTTTAATTTTATGCTTGGCTTAATACAAATTGTAGTCTTAAGTAACATGTGAAGTGATGTACTTCAAGTAAATTGGGGCGGAATGGTGTCCAAAATTGTGCATGAACTATCATAAGCAAAATCAAACTCACCTGATCTGTTCAGCTGTTTCTTTTACAAAATTGGCAGTATTATCGGGTGTAACCTAAATTTAAAATCTTGCATCAAATCCAAATGTAGTTCAGACACAGAACAAAAAATATATAATTTGTGCCTCTCTTGCAAATAACAAAGAGCTATTATTGTTTCCGATTATAAATGGCCGCAGGCTGGCTGTGCAAAGCTATGCCTCTATCTCCATCATCTCGTTTTAGTTATTATGTTTTTACACGGTCTGTGGATTTGAAGCTGTCTATCAGAGATGCATCTCTCCTTCAACCCTTGAAAACCCCATTGCCTGCTTTCCCTGGCATCATTAGAAGCCATCACATGCAAGAAGGAAGTAGGAGAACGCCACTGAATTTATTAGGTTAGTTATGTCAAAGACACACCTGAGTGAACAGCTGGGATGTTTCTAAAGAAAGAAGCATATTAAATATAGAAAAAAAAAAATTGTTAGTGCGAGATTAGGCAAATACAGAGTTAGCTGTGGATAATGACTGATAGTCTTCAAGCTTATGTGTTGATTAAGTGCCTTATCCTTCATTCATTTAAAAATGAATCTCTCTCCTGCCCTGCGTCTGCCATCTGTTCTCGTGTATTCCACTCCAGTGACTCTCCCGTTGACTGCAGCAAGCCTGCCTCTTCCACACTGTCACGGTCCATAGAGCACATCCATTACCTTTAGCACCCTCCAGCCTCTGCCAGCAAAACTCAGGCTGTAGCGTCATGTACGTGTCTCAGATGTAACTGTGGCTGGAAGAAGGAAATAGGCTGATTCTTCAGTTCTTTAAATACAGACTTTTATTTTCAGTATATCACCCTGTGGAATTCATTCTGTGTATGTGCTAGGGGAAATTAGTTTTTACTCCTGTTTAACTTTCTGTATTATGAGTTATTCACTGCACACTTTCAAAATGTACCCAACTGAGTGATGGCTACGTGTACTTTCAAGTTTCAACCATTAAAAATGCTAAATAGTAACGTTGAAAAACAACCTTGAATAACATCCTGGTGCCATTGGTATGTTGCCTGAGATCATAATTAGCAATC
Organism: Polyodon spathula; assembly: GCF_017654505.1. Lineage (NCBI taxonomy): Eukaryota > Metazoa > Chordata > Actinopteri > Acipenseriformes > Polyodontidae > Polyodon > Polyodon spathula. The sequence continues at coordinate 11,721,437 of NC_054538.1, read as the reverse complement.
TTATCATCTTTACAGATTGTTGTGTATTGAATTACTTGTCTGTTTATTTGTGTTTATATTTATTTATAGAGGTCATTTAAAAATGCTGCTAAGCGAGAGCCAATGAAGCAAATGTATGCCACAGAAGCAAAGGGTTCACTGTCTCCTGATAGGATGCCTCTCGACTCCATACACAAGGTGAGGTCCTGCTACTTCTGTGTTTTCAGCTTTTACTGTCCCCTTCGGGTGATGCAAATCCCTTTTTAAAAGTTGATAAAGTACCGTATGTCAACCTAATCATTTAATTTAATGTGAGGAAATGTTATTATTCATCCATAGAGCAAGTTTTGATTTACTAGGAAAAGATGAAAAAAAAGGAATATTCCATTGTAATCCTGACCTTCAGTTTGCATTGCCCAAGCTGTAATAGAGGAAAGGCTATGATTTATTGGTGACAGGAGATAAGGACAGACAGAAACTAATGGGCTGTAAAATTAAGAAAATGTCACTTTGGGTTCCATCGGTGAAAAGCTTTGAAATAAATAAAGAGATCATTTACTGAGATGATGCTCTGGGGACTGCACTGAGGCCCAGGAGATGAATACAGAACCCAGCTTTGACTATTTGGTGGGTATTTTCTTTAACCAGGTGGTACCCATATTATTTAATACATTGTATTGCAATAATAGTAAGGGACTTTTTAAAATCTTGCTGGTGCCCCATATTGACACATACTTAACAGTCCATAACTGTCACACTTCTTAGCAAGACAAAACTTTGAGCATCAAATGTCTATATTAGCATAGAATGGTCTCTAATAGAAACACTGTAGTGCAAGAAACAGCATCAATACAATTTGCATCAGTCCTCAGATCATTTACTTTCAAAGCTGCTGAAGAGCTTATTACAGGCAGTTATACGTTTAATATTTAATTGTAGGTGTTCTTATAACAGTAAAATATGAAAGAATCAATATTTAAACTGGGGCCTCTTACAGAAGCACTCCAACCAAAACAAATTGTTTTTACATATTGATCTCTGTGCCTGGCTCGGATCAATAAGATGGTCTCTTTGTATCGGGATAGATCCTTTTGGTTTTGATTCTGGTCAGCCGTTGTATTTTGGTTCACAGTGGAAATCTGTATAGAGCCTCTGGTTATTTATTATGCATAACCACAGATTTCATGACAAAGCACGAAAGTCAAAAGAATAAATCGGCGTAATTAATAAACTGAGTGTAAATCTGAAACTAAACTTTGCTAGTGAAGCAGACAAATGCGGGTCAGTCGTTGATTGTAGACTAATTGTTTAGGTTAATTAGATACTGATAGTTAATTCCTAACCATGATTGCTCTGCATATGAACATTCACTCTCCTCCACAGTTGGTTTCTTGTAATTGTTTTAGTTACATCCTATTTAAAATGTTGTCACAATGCACGATTAAAGTTTGATACCTTATTTCATTTTGTCATGGTGGGGAGGGTAAGTGTGAATCAATATATAAATGAGTAACTGAACAAAAACAAAATCAAGTCTGATTTTATTTGTAATGTTTAAATATGTATGTTTGTAGTTTTAATTTTAGATACAAGCCAGTGTTTTAATCAAGTCACAAAAATTGAGACTAGAGTCAAGTCACAGGGGGGTAGTCACACGAATTGAGTCGAGTCTTTGACATTCCAAGATCGAGTCGAGTCCCAGAGTTTGTTTGAGTCGAGTCAAGTCACCTATATGGCTCGAGTCGATTCGAGTCATTAGTTCTGACAGTTTGAGACAGTTTGATTTAATCAGATTCATTTTACAGGAGATTAGCAATCTACAAATAAAAAGAAAAAATAATTCAATACAGAATTAAAAAATGAGATGCACAATAATGTGGTCATACTTGCCCCACCATAAAAGGTCCACGGTTTCTGCCTCGTGTTTTGTCTCCATTTTAGTGAATTCACGATTCCTTGGGCTATTTATAAGCAGGTTTTGTTATTGACCATACAGAGGCCCTTTTACTATGCTCAACTGGGATGGATGTACAGTAATGGATACCACAAAACAGAAGAATGCATTTAACCATTTATTTATTATTTTACTGATTAGCAGCCAACAGTGAAACTTCAGATATTTGAAGTTTCAGATTTTCAGATATCGTAACAATATGAAAGGGCATTTTGTAGCATTTAATTTGATATTTGATATAGAGATCTTACTTCTAGGCCTTAAAACATAGCAGCTACAAAGGAAAACCGTCCCAAGTAGTGCAACAGGCAAAAATCAGAGCTTTAAAACAATTGCATACTCGCACATACTGTATATGCTCCAGTTCAAAATCAGCTTGCTTCATATTACAGAAAGAAATGCATCTTGAAAGGCTAAGAGTTTAGCATAATAATGTGTGTTACAAAATAAGTAATTTTTGTTTAAAAAGGATCACCAATGTTTAAAAAATATATATATTTTACACATCGCACCACAGACCCTTTAACCACCTATACGTCCCACAATAAAATCCCAGTTGTTTTGTCTAAATAAAATCATCAGTGTAATTAAAATGTGCAGACATACAGTAATACAAGGAGGTCAATTGTATTTTGAATAACCCTACTCACGTAAAAGACTTGTATTGTAGCTGCTGTTTCATACACATGCAAAATACCCCAGCAGCCCAAACCAACACATTTTTTTTTTGTTTTTTTTTTACCGCTGTAATAATTGATCTGTTCACTTAGTATGACAAAATCCACAGACAGCTTCTTCAAAAAATAATTGAAACAATGCAGTTCTGTCCTCCTTTCGACTGGCAATGTTGATTGTGCCTGTTCCCAAAATCATGCTACTATGGTCTGGTCTGCCAATTTTAGCTTTTAGGAATTTATTCTTTTAAACAAGCAAAATGTTTTTAACCAAACCAACTCTCAAACATCCAAATGCAAATCCTGATGTTTTAAATTAATCAGACACATCTAGAGCTGATTAACTCAGTTCAGGAATTCTGATAAACAAAGATGACCATGCAACAGCTTTATTGATAATTCGTCTGTACTGTGCGTTGCCAGTGGTTGTAGAAGGCTACAGGAATGTAAAAAATAAATGCAACTGTTGAAGCTCCAGAGGGTTGTTTTGTGTGTTCATTTCTTCTATAGTGCATTTTACCTTAATTTTGGGTGCAAAACATTTTTTTTTATTATTATTATTATTATTTTAAGTTTAAAAGCTTGTACATGAGTTTGCATTCACAAGTGGTAGTTTGCATTCACATTCACTAGTTCTTTTTTGTTTTCTAAAAAAATGCTTTTTTTTGTTTTTTTTAAATAGTATAACTTTAGATCAATATATATTAAACCAGGGGCTCCCGAGTGGCGCATCCAGTAAAGGCACTCTGCCCAGAGTGCAGGATGCACCCTATAGCTTGGAGATTGCCGGTTCAAATCCAAATTATGCCAATGCAGACCATGGACAGGAGTTCCCAGGGGGCAGCACACAATTGGCCAAGCGGGGTTGAGGTTAGGTCAGCTGGCTCACCACACACCAGCAACCGCTGGCTGGCCAGTGCGCCTGCAGGCTGGCCTGTATGCAATTCAGAACTGAGTGGTCCTCTGACACTAACTTCTGAGATGGCTGCATAGCAGGCATGCAGAGCAAAAAAAACAATCGCTGATGGTACACATTTCAGAGGCCATGTGTACTTATCCTCGTCTCTCCCAAGTTAGGTGAGCCAGGTTGAATAATAATTGGACATTCCAAAAATTGGGAGAAAAATTGAGGCACTGAAATTGCAACTTGTGTGAGTCAAGTCATTACAACTCAGGTACAAGCTAAATAATATTTGTAAGTGAATAGTTTTTATGACAGTAATTACAACTGAATGAATGCAATCCATGCCTAGAGCCATTCTGTCACAATGGAACCAAAGTCATAGAATTACATGAAATATCATGCCTTTTAAAACTGTTGTCTGCCAACCTTTAGGTCCGGTTCAATCCCAATCTTGATGCTCATGGCTGGCTACTGTCAGGTGGGCAGTCAGGCATAGTCCGAGCACACTGCCTCCGAGGATTGAACAGCCCCATCACCAGCAAGCTCATCCGGGAGAGTCAGGCTCAGTTCAACGCCATGTACCAGCCTCAAGGAACTACAGCCAGTGAGGCAATCATGAAAACTGTCATCCACAGTATAGAAACCATTGTAGAGGTGCTGTGAAAGGAGTTGCAGAAAGAGTTCTAGATGCACATGGTCCCGCCATTTGTTTTTGCTGTCCAGCTTCTCCAAGATGCTTAATTTATTTAGTTCCAAAATATATAGATGTATATTTTTACTTTAATACTACTAAAAATAATAATAATAAAGCTTTTAAATAGTCATGCTCTGCAATACTTCTACTAAATGGAAATTAAAATTAATTAAAATAATGCACAGCACTTCTGATGTGGTGCTGAATGGTGCTCTTAGGTTTTGTTTACTTGTTGCTGCAGCTTTTTTGGTTAAAAACCACCTCCTTTTAGTTAGTTTTGTTATGTGTCTGTTTCTGTGATGTGCTTTTGTAGTATGTGGTTTTTTTTTTTTTGGTTTTTTTTTTTTTAATTATACACAGGTTTATATTAAAGGGGGTGTCCAGTAAATGTATAGCTTGAAACACAGAGATCCTACATTATATTGGTGGTTGAAAAAAATATATTTGACCCTACCCATTTCATAATATGGATTTAGGGGTTAAATGTAATGGATGAGGAATACTTTCCCACCAAAGAAATAGCGGTTCTTTACTCATGCTGTACAACACCCCACGGTCACCCTCAGACTATGACCAAGTGCTTTATTTTTAATGCACTTCTCCATTCTTCCACAGTAATATATTTTAATATGTAAGTGCTGAAATATATTCTGTGATAGATACATGTCAGAAAAAAAAAATTGCTTACCAGGAATATTTCTTTTAAGGCGAAGTCTGGCACATATTTCAGATATGTAAATGTTTCACAGATATGCAACGCACAAATGCAGGTTTTTTTAACATGTCATATCATTTTTTTTTTCTTTTTGTGAATATATTTTCCAGTTGTGAAAACTGATGGTCTTCTTGATATTTAGATAGTTTGACTCCAAACCTGGAGTGAAGGCTACAGGAAGTGAAATCAGTCTGAAAATACATATTGTTTATATATGTGAGATTATATAATAAAGGATTACCACCAAGGAATTTTTAGCTTTGACAAACTTTCCTGCCAGATATTTTTGTTACTCTGTTCCTATTTGTTTTTTTAATTTGAGATTCAGTGTACAGGATTTCTATAAATTGCTTCCCCGCTGCTGCATTGACATGTAAAACACATTGTACTGCGACATTAAATAAGCAAGCAACGTGGGAAGGCAGCTGTGTTCTTGCTCTAGAGCCGAAAACAACCATGAAGACTTTACAGGTGCTTGCATAGTGTAGTCTCTCTCTCTCTCTCTCTCTCTCTCTCTCTCTCTCTCTCTCTCCACTGCCTATAGAAAGTCTACACCTCCTTGAACTTTTTTCACATTTTGTTGTGTCAGTGCTTCCAGAGTTTCATGCATTTAAATGATTTTTTTTCCCCCACTTATAAGGGGAAAACAGTTTTATTGAGTCTCCACCCCCCTGAGTTAATACTTGGTGGAAGCACCTTTGGCAGAAATTACAGCTTGAATACAGGATTTAGGTCGGGGCTCTGACTGGGCCACTCAAGGACATTTACCTTCTTGTTCCTTAACCACTCCAGTGTAGCTTTGGCTGTGTGTTTTGGGTCGTTGTAATGCTGGAAGGTGAACACTGCAGAGGACAGCAGGTTCTTCTCAAGGACTTCTCTGTACTTTGCTCCATTCATTTTCCCTTCTATCCTGACAAATGCCCCAGTCCCTGCTGATGAGAAACATCCCCATAACATGATGCTGCCACCACCATGCTTCACAGTAAGGATGGTATTCTGTATTGGTTTTACGCCAAACAAAACGCTTTTCATTTAGGCCAAAAAATTCAGTTTTAGTTTCGTCAGACCAGAAAACTTTTTGCCACAGGTCTACAGAATATCCTGAGTGTTTTTTTGCATACTTCAAATGGGATTCAACGTGGGCTTTCTTGAGTAATGACTTCCTTCTTGCCATCCTACCATACAAGCCAGATCTGTGGAGTGCTTGGGATATTGTTGTCACATGCACACTTTGTCCAGTGTTTGCCATAAAAGCCTGTAGCTCTTGCAAAGTTGCCATTGGCCTCTTGGTAGCCTCTCTGATCAGTCTCCTTCTTGCTTGGTCATCCAGTTTGGAGGGACGGCCTGATCTAGGCAGGGTCTTGATGGTTCCATACACCTTCCACTTCTTAATAATCGTCTTCACCGTGCTCCAAGGGATATTCAAGGCCTTTGATATTTTTTTATACCTATCCCCTGATCTGTGCCTTTCAACAACTTTGTCCTGGAGTTCTTTTGAAAGAGCCTTGGTGCTCACGGTTGAGTCTTTTCTTTGAAATGCACTACCCAGCAGAGGGAACCTACAGGAACTGCTGAATTCATCCTGAAATCATGTGAATCACTACAATTTAACACAGGTGGAGGCTACTTAACTTGGTGTGTGATTTTGTAGGTGACTGGGGCCAGAATAGCCTCTATACACTTCGAAAAGCATGGGGAGCTAGAGAGAGGCCAAACGGCAAGACCCTGAACTCGTATGCTGTTCTCTGAAAGGCGAACCGCAGCTACTTAAGTGCGCCAGTTTTTATGGGGATACGGAAATAGACATCTTTGAGGTCCACCTTGGTGAACTAATTGTCAGGCCTGAATGACTAAAATAGCTGTTGCATCTTCACATTGTGAAACTCCTTCAGTTCAGAACAGGTTGACCTGTCTGTGGTCGAGGATTGGTCTGAGATCTGGACCTGTGACAGTAAACCCCTAGGGCTGCTCTTCACCTTGAGGCTGGGCCTGAGGCTCTTGCCTCTGCACCGGGATGCGGTCTGGCCGCAGGTGCAGCTGGTTGTGCTGGTACCTGAAGCTGCTGGCACAGGAATAAAAACCCAGGCATATGTAATAACAAGCAACGTACAATAAGAATGTACAGTTGCTGCCTCTGCTGCTAAAGACAATAAAAGGACTATCAATAAGGCCAGCTTGGTACCAGACTGGGTCGGTAGCGGGCCGGAATCAGACATAACGGAGCTACCTTTGTCCCCTCGGGCACGTGTGCCTGTGGGAAACTTCTTTCCAGAGCTTCTTTATTCCCGGATGCATGGCTCTCCATTGGCACAGAGCCATGAGTTGAGGACACAGACTCCTCTCTATGAGCGAGTGATGGGGAAGAGCGCTGTACAGGTGAGGGATGCAGAGTGCAGTGCAGAGCTGCAGGAGAAATGTTTCTCCAACGTATGCTTGGAGAGTGCACACAAAACTCACAGAAATGCAGTTTACCAGTGCCTCCTGTGCGTGCTGCTGCCTCAGGCAGGAAGAGCATCTGCTTATAAACAGGGAGGCTGGCCTTGCATGTTTCATAGAGATAATTATGCAAATAGCCAGCAATGTACCATAAGAATGTACAGTTGCTGCTTGATAAAAACAGCAATTAGACTGTCAACGAGGCCTGCTTGGTACCAGATTGGGGATTGTAAAACCCTGGTCAGTAGCAGGTCGGAACCAGGAATGTACCGGAATGGTATGGGTCAGTTTGGTACCGGTTTGGTGCCTGTAGTACCAGGTTGGTACAGTAGTGTACAGTACTTTTGCTGCCCTCAAAGGGTTGTCTGCTGAAACAGCAACACCGCTGTAAAGTAATGTAACAGGGCGGACCCTCTAGACCAGGGCACCTGCAAGACCGCAGTGTCCCTTTTGATCAATGCCATAAGCTCTGCCGTAACATGGAGAGCTTAACCACCGGATGCACATCCTACTGGTAACCTTGTTCGTTGTACAGAATTTCTACTGGTAGGAATGGGGTAGGCCTGGACCTACAGTTAACACTTAAATAGACTATAGGTGTGCCCACCCATAGCGCTTCTGGCAAACCGCCACAGTCCTAAGACTGGGGAAAGTCTGCTGTCCAAGCCATGATAGCCTTCGCAATGGCACTGCACACAGAGACCAGGGAGGCAACTAAATCCTACGGGAGGGGCTGCTGACAGCCAGACAACTGCTAGTGAATCTGGGTGGTAACCTTGTTCGATGTACAGAGTACTGGTGGGAACAGGCGCAGGTCTGGACCCACAGTTACCATGGGAGTGATCTATAGGGATGCCCACCTACAGTGCTCTTGGTTAATCCAAGTCTGAAAACTGAGGAAACCTACTATTAGAGCCCTAACAGTCTTCACAGAAGAATTAATGTGGCAACAAGACACTGAGGGAGAAAACTGCAAGCAGTTTTAACCCAAAACGCGTGTCTCGGTCCAACAGGTGCACTAGGATTTCTGTAAAAAGAAACAGAAAAATACACACAAAAATGTTGTTTTTTTTGGGGGGGGGGGGTTCTCACACAAAACAAACACTTGATTACCGTTAATTATGTGTCATTTTTGTAGTAAACAAATAATTTTATTTCCAACTTCAACTAGGCTAGCACCCTGAGAGAGAACACAAGTAACTTAATTAAGGTTGTTCAATCCCGGAAAGGGGCGACAGAGCCTCTAGCTTCGCGAGAGGCAAAAGGCTGCCTAGGGACTTAATGAAAACCACAGCTGAGTACACAATACATATAAACTATAGTCACAGAAACATAAATTGCATTAACAGTGTAAATAAACACGCAAATAAGCAGATACAAGTATATTCAGCACTTCTCTGTTCATAGTCTCTCATCTCAATTCAGATGAAAGGAAGAATGATATTGAGATCTGTGCATGCAGTTTATTTATGCCCTCAGGGGTAGGGAAGACTGCATCACAGGCTCTGATGAGCAGCCTTTGTTATATCTATTCAGGTTACAGGGTCTTTAAGGCTAAATACCCATGACGTAATGGTTACATTTCGTACTTGATAGGGAACCGATATCGGACCTCATCTGACCTTTTTATTTATTAAATTTTTTTTTGTTTTTTTTTTTGTTTTTTTTTTTCTATCAAGAAACAGTTGTACAGCATTTTTAATTGCAAGTTTTAAACTGAGAAAATTTATTGAGGACAAAAATGTCTGTCACTGTAATATTTTTTATTATTATTATTTATAGTAAATGTTAAAGTGGTTATAGCTAATGGAAAAATGAATCATGTAAAAGATACTTGTTGTCCAGTAACTTTTTTTTAAAGACACACATGTATTTGTTTTTTTTTTTCTGGGGAGTGTTTTTGATATCATTCTATGATTAAATGAAGTGGTCCGTTTGCATCCCTAACTTACAGCTCGTATGTTACGTCTGTGGGAAAAGTATGCCACTGGCTTCTTGGCCTGTTTGTCATCAGAGGAAGAAACTGGTTGGTGACTGGGTGGGAAAATAACTGAATGCAAGACTACCTGTATGAGTGCTTCCACAAGTGCATATGTGAGACCTGCATAAAGAATGGAAGTGCATGACTGTTAAGATCCATAGACTCCCTTCATTGGCTACAGCCACTTTAATGGAAGCAGTGTATACTTTGCTCATATTGAGCAAGGATTTTGTGTTTTTGTACTTTTACTGTTGTTTTAAAACTGTTTTTTCCAATCAGTATGATTTTTTTTTCTAATCTTGTCATTTCAACCTGGTGTAATATAAATATTACTTTTTCTTTTTTAAATGACTCGTATTTTTAAATGCCATCCCGTAATTACGATCTTAAATAATTGTGAGATGTACTAGATTTGCTCTTAAGCAGATCACTATGTGTTTATTCCACTATTTATGGCTTATGTTAACAGTTTTGCCCATTGTGAGTTGCAGGATTTTAATTTTCAATAGTCTTAGTCAAATTTAGTTTTTATTTGTAAACTTTTTTTAATTGTATTTTTTGTGGACAGTGCCTGAATTCACAATGGATGTTATTTTAGTTAAACAGTTATTTGAAAGAAGATGATTAACCTCTACCCTTGTAATATTGGGCTTTAAAAAACATTTGCTTAAAGCCAACAGTGACAAACTTTGGTGTATTTCAGTTTATAATCTGTTGCTTGGCATTATGAATGGCAAAAATATGTAAATGCACAGAAGTACTTTTCATTTTTAACATTTTATTCAAATTTTCAAAAAACAGCACAAAATAGATACAGACTGGAAATATTAAGACACATTTGCAACAGTGAGTATTCTTATTTATATCCCACAAACCAGTAATACACTGAAAAGACAAACTTGGAGTAATTACTTCTTTTTTACAATTTTGTCAAAGTACAACACAAAAGTTACAGGCATCACACCAATTCATAGAACAAATATGAACCACTTATTTCATATACATTATGGTTTCTGTGATGTACAGGATTTTCTTTAGTTTTTTTGGGGAAACAATAAGGGCCTTTTACTTTTAAAACTGGGATCATGAGGCACTGTATGAAATGCGAGTGTGATATAATCAAAAATAGTACAAAAGGAGGATTTTACAGTTAGTTGCATCAATTGCATGACGACTACAACCTTAATTATTGAATAAGACCATTATCGAAGCAATTACTGAATTAGACTTTCCTAGAACTTTGCACAAGGCATTGCTACAATAGTCACCACAACTTGCCCTGTGATGCATCTTCCTTAGTCAAACAATAGCTAAGGTGCAATGGAATATACAGGACCAGTGTTTTTTCCTTTGGCAACATACAGTCAATCTACATATATGTGTTTAAATTTAAGGGCTTATATAATGTTATCAACATTTTTTTTAAACTGTTGCTAATGCTGTGTTATGTTTGAGTGTCTTTTTATATTTGTAGTTTTAATTGTTTGAATTGCCCCATAAAATAAACAATATGGAACTAAATTGAATTTTCCTCTTGGCATATGTTGAAAACTAAACAAATGTTTAGCCATAATCAGACACCCCATAATCAGTGTGCCTCCTTGATCGTACTGAGAAAGCACACGTAAGTGAGCACCGACACTTTCTTCTGGCCGTTGGACAGTGTTTATTATTTTTTTATTTTTTTATATAGCGCCTTTCATAGTGGACCACCATCACAAACACTTTACAAGATACGAGACTAGGGTTTGTGAACTATGCATCAGCTGCAGAGTCACTTACAATAATGTCTCACCCGAAAGATGGAGCACAAGGAGGTTAAGTGACTTGCTCAGGGTCACACAACTCCTTAATTAGGAGATAGCTACTGTAGTGTTCATCAGTTTGAAGGCAATATAGCCTTTAGTGACACAACAACATATTTGTTTTTTTCATACAGAACCAGTGCGCTACCATCTCCCTCATTATGAAATGGTGTCCGAATGAAGGGCCTCAGGGGAATACTGGCCCAAGTCATGTTTTACTTAAAAGATGAAATAATGGTTAGGTGCTTGCAGTAATTGTCACATTTCTGGTTAAAGTTTAGGACAACAATAAACATGTCTTGCACACTTTAAGCACAGTAAGGTGCTTTTTGGTTATGTTAATATATAACTGTACTGGTGCTGGGTACAACACAGTAACAGTTATATTTAAGCATCAAAACCGATAATGAACATTACGAATATTACAGCCCTGATTGATATTACAAGGAGAATTTCGCCTCTTCGCTGTGTACATTAGTTTGTTAAATGGTTTTGCACAATACACTTTATTACCCAAGGACCATTTTTTTGCACAGAGGCCAGGTTAGGCATTTTATTTGAAAGGAACACCAGATTATTTTTAGTGTTACAGAATTTCAACAGTGCCTTGGAAGAACACTGTTGAGGCAGTGTGACGGGTCTGTAACCATGGAAGCAGCATAAAATGAAAAAAAGCCAATACCACATCAGGGATATTACAAAACTGCCAGGCTGCTTCATGGTTCAAAATTTTCTCATTATTCAGATTTGTATGCATAAAGGTAAGCCAGTATGTATGTCAGTTTAACAATGAAAAAATAAGAGAATACATTTAATGTATATCTTAGATAAAAATTGGATTCCATTGTATGTATATCTTGATTTATCTCAAGAATAATACAAAACTAGTCAGTAACTTTTGATTCATACTGTTCTCTGTACGTGAAAAATGTGCCACTATGGAAATCCAAATGGCCTGAGTCTAATCTAAGCTAACCTTGTAGTGATGAGTTAACTTTGTCTGTCTCAGCAAGGCTCACAGCAGCATCTGTTCAAATGATCCATACCATTGTAATTTTAAGTAACTCCTAATCTTTATCCATAGTCTTCTGTACGTACTGAACAATATTAAACCTTTCCTTCAGCACAATACAATTTAAACTCAGATATGCCTATTGTCCTACATTTAGGTCACGTGGAATTACAATTTTTCTATGTAGTTCTTGTGAGCGGCGCTAGATGGCAAACATATGTTCTGTTCCTCGACTCCTTTCTACACACGTAGAGATTTTGCTACTCAGTTGGACAAGCACTGTAGAAACGATATTCATGAAGGTGCCACAGCGAAATGCATCTTCACAAGTCAATCATCCGAGAAAGTGAGTAAAGTAGAACCTACATATGAACACGTACTTATAAATTAGCTAAGTATAAATAGTATTAGTGTTGTTAGAAATAATGAACTGATCCAGCAGAACTCCCTTAAAATATGGTGTCCCACATATAATAATAATATCTTTATATAGCGCCTTTCATAGTGGACCACCATCACAAAGCACTTTACAGAGGTAGGCTGTGAACTGTGCATTATGTGCAGAGTCACTAAATTTAACATCTCATCTGCAGGATGGAGCACAAGGAGGTTAAGTGTCTTGCTTAGGGTCACACAGTGAGTCAGTCAGTGGCAGAGGTGGGATATGAATCATTGACCTTCTGGTTACAAGCCCTGGACTTTAACCACTGGACCACACTGCCTCCTATATAGGAAAAAAGGTATATCTCTGTACAGTTTTGCGAATGATGTTGGTGTGTTAGCGCACAACAACATTTCTACATGGCCAGCTGTCTTAGCTTCTAAGTGGAGATATACTGCTTCCACATAGGCACATATACTAGGAATCTAGTGCTGATACGCATAACAATCTTTTGTCTGGTGCACTAACTAGGGATCTCTTTGAAGGCATCATATGAAATCTTCAGCTTGAACTTGGATCAATCAGATCATATTTCTGAAGTACGCTGAACAGACGATTTCAAGAGCACGCCCCACATGTATACGGGGCAATGGAAGGCATTGTTGTAAGCAGTTTATAAGGGGCAAGCCTATAAGTTACAGGTATAAGCTCTGGAGTGTGGAACGAGCCCTACCAGGGTGCAAAGACCATCATGGATCCAGGTCATAGGGTTTTGGGTAAGGAGGTAGTGTGTTGTTGCAATACACAGATGTGCTAGCTAGCCTTAGTAAATACCCATACTACATTCCCTTTAATAACTTCTTCACATCCATTCCAATGAAAAATATCTAACCAGGCAACAGGTACGATCAGGGAAACCCATGCGGAAGTTAAGTTGTGGGACAGTGGAATTTTTTGTGGATTCAAAAGGAAAGAATTGTTGTTGCTAAATGGAATGATAACATCACAGTTACTGTAGCATCCAGTACCTCTCTGGTCCCTCCAATTCAGACAGGCAAACGATCTTGTCACAAGAACAAGAAACCTAGTAATGTCAGCCAGCCTCATATCAGAGACTACAACAAGCATATGGGTGGCATTCATCAAAGCCATCAAAACATATGATCATACGTCGATTAGAGGTAAAAAGTGGCACTTCCCACTAATCACACACTGCCCTGATCTTGCTGTGCAAAATGCTTGTCAGGTACATAGACTGCAGGGGGGCAAATTAGACCACCTTTCATTCAGGCAAAGTGTCGTAACTGCTTTACTTGAGGGCGACCATCAGCCTCAGAGGACATCGACTCTGGGTATGACCAGATAGATAATTTGGTGATACCACAAAGTTGCGCCCCTGGTTGCTGTGTAGTTCCTCGGGCACCCCAAAAAGGCTGAACATGCCACCCAGGAGTACTACCGCACAGGTGGTTGTGCCTCTGGCCACTTACCCTGACGACAAGGATGAACAGGTTGCTCCTCTCTGACCAAGGGAAGAGGCTGAGGATGTCCACGCCTATGCGCTCCAGGGGCAGTTCAGCGGGTCTTTCTGGGTGCTGCAGTGGTCGCAGCGGCAGACGAAGGTCTCCACATCGTGGCAGCACTGTCCCCAGTTGAACCGTTTTCTGAGCTGGGACAATGCATCTGCATTGCTATGCAAGTGGCCAGCTCGGTGCTTTATGGAGTAGTCGTACACCTGCAGGGCCTCAATCCAGCTGGCCACTTATCCTTCAGGCTCGTGGATATTGAGTGGCCACTGCAGGGATTTATGGGCCAGCACCGCCGTGATCCCAGCATTGCTTGTGTCTGTATGCAGAATTAAAGTATTCTGGGGCCCTGACCGGTCTTCAGGCATGCCTCAGGAGCCAACTTGACCTGTCAGTAGGCACTTCGAGGGTCGAGGGAGCTGAACCAATGAGAGGACGGAATACAGTCCAGCACCTCGTCGATCCTGGGAAGGGGGTATGAGTGACTTTACAGGTCACTGCATTGAGCTTCCTGTAAATCACACAGAATCGCAGTGAACCATCCTTCTTCTGTACCAGCACAGCAGGTGCAGTCCATGGACTGGCTGATGGCTTGATAACTTCTGTGACGGCCATTTTCTGTATGAGAACCTCTACCGCCTCACGTTTAGCAAGAGGAGGCGACACAGCTGCTCCCGCATCTGGACTGCACTGCCAGTGTCAATGTGGTGTTGTACAAGGCTGGTGAGGCTACAGTCCTCCACGCTGGCTGTAAAAATGTTTCAGGAGCTCCCTCAGCTGGTCCTGTTGGGCCCGAAAGAGACCTCCCAGCTCCGTTGCCAGGACAGTGGGGACTTTACGCTGTCCCTCACCAGCGCATACCCACTTCATGGCCCGGTCTCAACAACTCTCCTCAAGAACGGCCTCGACCTGTTCAGCATGGGCCACGGCCTGCTATAGGGAGGTTTGGGTGGCATGCCAGACCTGGTATCAGCAAGAGGTGTTTATCAGCATAAACACCTCTTCTTCCAAGTCCTCCTGCACTGTTGGCAGGTACACTAGAGTAAGTCTATTTGTGGTCAAGCATGTACTTGTTGGGATGTTTTAAGAAAAGTGTGGTTTACTGTTTAGAAGCATTTCAAGACAAATGTTCCCTGGCAAAAAATGTAATGATTTTTTTCTTTAGATATATGTGTTGCTAACCTAGTTTGCCATTTACCATATTTACAAATGTTTTAGATTTAAATGCTATATAACAGGCAGAAGCTATTTTTATATTTGAGAAACTCCAAGTACTGCTTATTATAGTTGTAGTCTTAGTATGTTACTTACACTTACTAGCAAATGTGTTTCAAACTGCAATGAAAGGAACATTTCCTTAAAGTATGTTATACATTTGTTGAGGTGAGGTGATGTCACATGAAACCTTTTGTGTATCTTGAAAATTTTAGTGAACCCATCAAGCTACAGGGCTAGATCTGCCCCTGTTAATCACTGATTGATTGATTGTGTTCACTGTTAAATAAAACCTAAATCACGCAAGTTAAATTCTACTTTTTTGTGTGACGGGAGGGGGCAAGTAGATTTTTAAGAAGGACAAGTAGATTTTTCTAGCATTTTCTCCCTTGGACAAAGAGTTATATAATGTATTTCTATTTTTAAATATAGCTCACTGTAGCGTCTCACACTATATTACCGTGTCATGGTGCAGGGTACAGAATTGAAGGTTTGTTATCTTGTCTGCCTGGGGTAGTGTATGTACGACTCTGTCTTGCTGCACAGTGTCTGTCCTGGCTATACTAAGAAGCAGTGCATAAACCAGCTCTAAACTGTATGCCTAGATCCTGCTTTTTGGTCGCAAATTGAACCATTTCAAATGGCTCTGGTTCTGTACGAGAGAAAGAGTTACCTATTTATACCAGCTTTAACCCACAGATCTTTGGCAGTAACTCCTGCCCCAAGATAAAGAAGCCATGCAAATGCAATGTGTCGCTGAATACCTGCAGGCTCTCCGCACTTACTTAAATGGTGAAACAAAAAAATAATAACAAAAAACAAGACCACACGCTGACATGCTCTTGACTTCCTTTGAGTGTTTTTCAATACTTAACCTGTATAAAATGTACATTCTACAATGTTCATAACACTTGTCTGTATAGCATAAGCTTAGCAGTACAAGGTCTGATGGCATACCTATTTTACATTCAGTATTCTGATACTGTATTGAGTTTTCTGAACTCAACACAGTGTCAGAATGCTGAATGTGAAACAGTCACCAGTAAAGGTGTGTTAAGAAAGAATCTGTAGTGATGTAATGCCTCATAGCCTTCACCTCATCTTGTTCATCCTATTTGTAATGCACGACTAGGATGAGTGAAATTGAATACTAGCTGATGAATTATGTATGAGCTGTTAAAAATGTTCTTATAAAAATTGATATGCACTATAAATGAAATGGTGTTTCTTACTTCACTGCAGCTAACAAATTGGTCAAAATGCTTCAAGGAATGATGATATTAAAAAAAGCCTATAATTTAAAAAAAAAAATTTAAACTTCACTTAAACAGAAAGTTAATCTACAAAATAAAACTATATTTTATAAGTTTCTTAAGCACAAGCTATACAATCTTATGGAGCGCTTATTTATTTTAGGGCATTATACAATGCCTATGATGCAGACATGTTTGACAAAGTTTGACACATTGCAACAGTTATTGACCTGGCCTAACTTTTATCATGGTGTGGAGCTACCCCTCCACCCACCCACCCACCTCCTCTTCCTGAAACAGACTTCCACCAGACAGGTAAGGTGTAATTATACAACTAGATATTCCTGCTGTGATGCATGACAAATCCTTTAGAAAATATCCACCCTGTGTAAATAATAAACAATTAGCCTCAGGAGCAGAACCTAAAAATAATAACCTCAAATCATTATCTACTGTACTTAAGTTTCTTTCATCAGCATTTGTTTAACGGGAGTCACTATATCCTGAGGATTTTATGCAGTTTTCACCCATGATGGACCTCATTGTTGGACAGGAATCAAGCATTCAGCTGCAAACACTGCTTTAAAATAACATTTTGTTTTAAATGAAAGCATCTGTGGCTGTTAGCCAAGTGTGTTTGTAAAACAAATATCATGCAAAGGCTTTTGTACACACATGTTTTTTTACCACTGGTTACACCGTGTAGTGATGCCTTGAAAACGTGTCTCAATGATATGTACACTGGCAGACATTATACCCATTAAAGGCGGCCCTTTCATCCTCCCAGTGGAGCGGGCCGGGGGGGCTCCTGTGAATCCTGGGACCTCATCAGTGTCAGTCTGTTGGGTCTTGACACTGTGTGCAATGTGACATGTCTTCACAGTAATTCTCCACCTGAATGGTCGTGCTGTAGAAGCCAAACTTACTCTGCAGGAGCTCTGTGGCTTCCTTAAGCACTGTTTGTGTATCGGCATCCTCCTCTGTGAAAAACAGCACATGTGTTACAGTACTGGACGACCTAAACACAGCAATGGCTGGGGATTGTACTGAGTGCTGTGCTTCCAACTTGAGTTAACAGATTGCCACACAGTAGCGTCCACTAAGTATTCTTTTAGGGCAAATTGATTAATGAAACACTCAGCTACATATATTGTTCATTAAAAACAAACCAACTATAATTTAATTAAAGAAAAAAAGCTAGACTATTTAAATGTTTATTCCTACTGGTAGTTATTAGTAGTGGACTTCAATGACATTTTTTCAAGAACTGGTAGTAACTGTACACGGACACATTTATATTAATTAAAAAGAGCTGTAAATAGTTTAAACTAGTCTTAATACATTATTGACCTTATTGGTTAACACCCCCACTCTATCATACAGTCTGTACAGAGTGTATGGAGATTCTTCTTGATTTGTACTCACCAATGGCGATATGGACTGAGAGCATTGTGTGACTGAGCGTCAAGGCCCACAGGTGCAGGCTGTGCATTGCCTTCACACCTTTTAGAGACAGCAGCACCTCCTTCACAGAATTAAACTGTATTGTCTTTGGCGCACCTGTAGGAAAGAGATTTTGTATTAGCTGTCAGTCAGTCACAGCCTGCATGATGAAAAGGCAGAGCTGCTCCATTGAAACATCTTCCTGTCAGTGCTAACTGCTGCAATATGATTTTTCCTAAAATCCTCTAGTTGTATGGTTTTGTTTTGGGTTTTTTTGTTGCTTTCTTTTGTGCAAATAGAGATTTTGACTCTGAACTTACTATTATAATAACATTGGTTCCAGGCAACACCATTGCACATAAAATAATTCCCCACTAAA
The DNA here is from genome assembly GCF_017654505.1 of Polyodon spathula. Classification (NCBI taxonomy): domain Eukaryota; kingdom Metazoa; phylum Chordata; class Actinopteri; order Acipenseriformes; family Polyodontidae; genus Polyodon; species Polyodon spathula. The sequence goes on along the minus strand of NC_054538.1, from coordinate 11,703,085 downwards.
TCATAATAAATCCTCACTAAAATAATTCTACTCAAGGCACCTATGTGTGAAATTAACATAAGCAATGTTATTGCAATAGTATTGGGGGGGGGGGGGGGGGGGGGGGGGGGGGGGGGCGTTCATTTCACATTATTTTTGTATTAAGTTGGAAAGGGGCAGAGGGTGTGCAAAGCATGTTATATTCATTTTGGAAATGTAACTGAAATATCACAAAATATTGCCCCTTAGTTGAATTTGTAAAGAGACTTATATTGATTCCAGACTGTGGAGCTCAGTGCCGTAATATATCCATCTGTCTAATTCATCTGGTCTCTTTGAAGCCAAAAAAACTACTGGCGTCACCCAGCCAGTTGAGACTGTTGACGTCTGTGCAGCTACTGTAACTGAGAAGTTTCCATCAAGCATATTATGAAAATTGAAGTTTGTACTGTAATAAATAATAATATACCTTCCATTAGTATTCTGAAGACATCCCCTAAGATGGTGACAGTGGTTCCCAGGACAGAAACAGAGAAGAGGAAGGTACAGACTGGATCTGCTACTTTGTACTCAGGCTGTTAGTATGAAGAGAAGAAAGGCATCAGAAGAATTGTAACCTACACAATTACACAATTAAATGGTTATTTAGCACCAATGGGTACCATGGCACCTTGATATATGTTAAAACATTTTCTTTATATTTTAATTTTAGAATAAGCCAGGGTCAAACACATTCAGATCTGACAGCTATGTGATTTTAAAACATAGAACCAACAGCCACACCAGGATTCCTCTATGTTTTGTGGATGGCCATTATGTCAGTTACTGGAGTCTGAAAAAACCTAGTGGCTAGTTAAATTGCGCTTCAAACTGGGATCTCCTCCAGGCTCTTAAGCATGTATTCAGACAGTTAGATCAAACAGCATTTTTGTTCTGTCAGCAGAAATGTTAAGATGTAATTACTTACCCTACAATAAATAATAATCGCAGCAATCAGAACTCCAACACTCTGAAGTAGATCTCCAATGACATGGACGAAGGCAGCTCTCACGCTGGTGTTGTCATGGTGACCAAAGTGTGAGTGTCCATGCCCAAGACTGTGTGGGCTCTCGACGGCATCATCTAGTTTGTGATAACCAGGGCTATGGCTGTCACTGTGAAACGTGGTGGACTGGTGCAGAATGTAGGCCATTCTGAAAACACAAAATACAATAAGCCTCGCCGAGCTGATACTTCATAATATTCCTCAACATTAAGGTTTCAAAGGCTACCTCTGCATGACACCTTAGTCCTGGTTTCAAGTTTGTTGTTTGGCTCTTTCGCACCCACATGCACATTATATATCACAATTAACATACAATCAGGAATGTTAATACAGTACAATATGTAAGTGACAAATCTGTACGAGCATCATCTTATATCTTAAATCAAACTGTGCTCACCTACTGTTTTACATACGAAACACTGTGCTTGGGTGACAGATAACAAAACACCCCATAGAGCACTGAACACACACGGGCACTGCCATTCAATGCAGCGCTCAGGAATCACTGCTGCGCATGTGCTACAGGGGCACAGGGAAACTACCCAAGGTCTTTACTGCGCATGCTCGTGCCCATTTGCGGTGGTAACAGTAGGCAATGTAATTACTGTAATGATTTCTGTAATGATGTTACTAGTGGTCAGCGACAGAATAGCTAATTATTATTGAATTCCAACTAGTGGGGCAGTGCCCCTTGTACACCAGCCACACCTGTCAGTATGTTTGGATTGTGTAAACAATAAATAAACAAGAGCACATTAAAGTGTTAGGGTTAAAGTTCCTCAACTTACATAATATTAACTCCAACGGCACAGCCAGAAGTAATCACCATCACATGGCCCTCGATCTCATAGTCGTTGTTGACGATCCTGATGATGGCCAGGTACACCAGCACCGCTGTTACAATCCAGATAGACAACACCGACACAAGGGCTCCCAAAATCTCTAGGGTATAAAACATCCCTGCTGTTACATTGGCTGATCATGCCCAAAACAAGTCCCATTGCTGCAGCAGCATGACCTCTAAACAGGATGATTGTATGTAGTGAAATATTCTCTTCTACTATACTTCTGTGAAATGTTCCCTTTCTGAAGACTGCAATGAACCATGGCATGTAGTGGTTTGCAGAAGTATTCACCCCCTGTCAATAATGTCATATTTTGTTGAATTACAAATAACGTATGCACGGTTTTTCAAACAAACTTTTTTTTATTCAAAGCTGTAGTGGTTAAACTGAACACTGTTATATGAGGAGGAGGTTATGCCAGCAGAACTTGCAAAGAAAATGTACAAAATGAAATTTACTGGTTGCATATGTATTCAGCCCTTTAAGTCAGTACTTGATAGAAACACCTTCTGCGGCAATTACAGCTATGGTGACATTTTTGCCTATTCTTATATATACTGGGTAGTGTCTGGGTGGTATGATGCATCTTCCACTTCTTAATGATGGACTTCACTGTGCTGAGAGGGACAATTAGCGCCTTTGAAATGTTCTTATACCCTTCTCCTGCTCTTTTGAAAGCTCCTTGGTCTTTATGGTTGCTTTGTTGGATCACTATGTGAGTTACAGCTTGAAAGTCTTTATATACCTGAGGGCAATTATTTACACGTTAAACCACTTTGAGTACACACAGGCTAAACCATTTCACTAATTTTGTGACCTTTCAAACAAATCATTTGCACCTGAGCTGATTTAGGGCTGCAGTAGTAAAGGGGTGGAATACTTATGCAACTGAGACTAATCTGTTTTTCTCTCTCTCTCTCTCTCTCTCTCTCTCTCTCTCTCTCTCTCTCTCTCTATATATATATATATATATGACATTAAAATATAAATGGCTACAGTACAAAACTCTCAGTATATATATGTATAGGTGCTGGTTCACAGATGTATCTTAAAGATGTTGGTTCTTCTATCATAGTCTCAAACCTATATTCATTACAATAGGATATCTAGTATTTCTAAGCTTTTAACAATTGGTAATAATCATTACTTTTTGGACACTAGATAACACTCATAAGGTAAGCTGGGATCCATTCGGACCCCACGGTGCTTTAGTATCAGTTATTATGTGGATCTAGTGACTTGATTTTTGTTTCCTTTTAGGTAGTTGTCAGGCACCCATCCTGTTACACTTTGCAAAGGATAATTATAGCCCATGTAGTCTGGTTCAATTTCCCAAACTGTTTTAGGTTTGGGGTCCGTATGGACCCCAGGCATAATATATCAGCGGGCCCGACCTTCTTCATGAATATCTCTGGCACCGTAATAGCTTCCTGGTTCAAGGACTGTTTAAAAACTGTTAAAAAGGACTGTTTGTGCTTTTTACTGATGTCAGGCATGCATACTTTCTACCACCCCCACATTCAAAACTCCATTGCTGGGATGCGCAGCAAATCGGTAGATGTGTTCAAGTGCTTTCCAGTGATATTCCACGTGCCCATGACATGTTCCTAGAATAAACAACAGCATCCAGAATACAGTGGTGCCTTCAATTGCTAGGAGACAGCTCTGTGCATTTGGTGTCTTATCCATTTTGCATAGCATAAACAACAAATTATACCAAGTGATGGCTAGAAGTAAAGGAAAAGCTAAATAAAGTGTTCATATACACATTTTCACATACATTCGTTTACTCAATTTGTTAGTTATATGTTGTTTTATTACTGGGGTCTAGTTGGACCCCAGGTTACCAGGAAAGTCAGTTTTCTGACATGTCCTTATGAGGGTTAAAAGATCTCTGTAACCAGCAATGGGGTTTTTGGACTTATTGCTTGGCCCTACCTGATCTCTGCCAACCAAAGTTCATGGTCTTGGTGGGAGGTCTTGATGAAATCCACAGGGAGAATAAGCTGACCATCATACTCCCAAAGTCTGTGAGTAAATGAGCCGCATCAGTCATGATCGCCAAGCTATGAGCTAAGTAGCCACCTACAACAACAAGAAAAAAAAAAGTAAATCAATTTCAACCATTAAAAATATGAACTTTGAGTTTTCCATACACACCCTCACAACCATGAAAAACTACATTCCTTAAAAGCAACCGTAGTCTCTAACGATTAATTTTATTTGAATTTATCGTTTTTAACATTCACTCGACAACTAAAATTACTTAAAATATATTTCCGCTGAAGAAAGTTCTCTATAATAAGCTGAACAAAGCAACTCAGAGAGGACATCTAGAAATTGGAAATTGGATTTGAAAATGTGAAGTATTGGCTTGGTTCCTGCTTCCAGCTGTGAAGGTAATCAAAGCTGTCAGGGTTGTAATGTAATGCATTGTAACTTGAGCTACTGCAACATATAAACTCAAATCTCAAAAATACATCAGTATTTTTAATACAAGATCTGAAGAAATATTGGACTTATTTTAAATGTAGTTAGGGTGCAGGGTGGAGAAGGGTAAAATGGCAGTAAAAGGAAAGACCATCATGACAGAGATGTGGGAAGTATCCACAAGATGTTTGTATCCACCTATAATAATTCAACCGTGTGGCCAAGTTAGTAATACCCTTCAACTCTGGTAATGTATGTAGAATATAGTAATTAAAAAAACTGACAGCGAATACAATAATGTATTCCAAAAAATCTGTCATCTGTCCATCCGTCACACTATATTGGGTGAACTTATTCATTTTCTTACACAAAGCAGTCTAAAAGCATAACATCATCACTTTACAATGTATCCACCTAATGCACATGCAAAAAAAATGTACAAGAGGGAGCAGTCAGAAGTTATTCAATGTACAATGGGTTCTACAGTATACCTTATTGTAAACAGCCAATACTCAAATAGGCTACTTCCCGCAATGAAAAGCCAGTTGAAGCTAGTTAAGGGCCATTTAATTGTTGTTTCCAAAATATAAAACCAAAAGAACATTCATTCATATCATATTATTGTCATCAACAGCTTTCGTTCTTGACAATGATTGCAATGTCGGTAATATAATAACAGATGTAACAAATAGTTGCCTAATGTATTGTTATAATCATATTTGAAACAATGTAAAAAAAAAAGTCATTAATGGTTCGGAAGTCAAAGTAAAACTCATAATTCTTTACTCCCCTGTTTAAAACATGCACACAGATGCACTGTGAGTAAAAATAAATTATTTTTTAAAAAAAGCATTTCTACCATTTCTGCACCAGTTAATGATGTAAGTGATTTATGCTGGGCCGTTTTAGGCGGCTTTGGGCCGTCTCAGGTCTCCTAAAAACGACCAACTAAAGACGTGGCTCAGCTGCGCGTCAGCTTGGGTCCGTCCGCAAGGCGGTGTAAACTCACCCAATTTAGGACGGTCCACGCACGACAGAGCGCCTCTTGTTCCTCCCCCACGCTATCTATACAGGAAGAAGCTGCAGTGCCATTGCAGCGTCACAAAAAGAGAAGAACGACTTGAGACACAAGGGTCCCGAATATTTTAATTTATCAACTGTTTATATTAGAGAGTATTTGTAAATGTCTAGGTTTTATTATTAAATTGTCGTCAAAAGTGTACATACTCCAAATATCCATACACTGGGCTATGTAAACTTTTTTTTTTTGCTTTGTTAAACAGGTGCAGACGCTGGTGGACGTCAAAGAAACGAAAAGTGTAACATTTGAGTATATCGATGAGAATTATTATATATATATATATATATATATATATAGTAATTTTATACAAAAACGATCCTGGATTGTATTTTTCCCAGTTATTTTATTGTAAACCACTTGTTACTGGTTTAGTTTCAAACACGCCTTTAACGCACCATATTTTTGTTGTTTGTTTTTATTGTTATTTCAAATACATATTTCGATTGTACCAATGATTAGCTTAAAAACGCAGAATAGTTTTTTTTTTTTTTTTTTTTTTTTTTTTTTTTCAAATGTTTTTTTGTTTGTTTGTTTGTTTCTGACAACCGCGGCGTGCGTGAACTGGGGAGAGCAGAAAGCAGAGCTGTCATAGCGTTGTGGGGCGAAACTCAAATCCAGAGTGCACTAAGCGAAAACACAAAACAAATACATATACCGAGAAATAGCTGCAGGTCTGGTGAAAGATCTGTGCAACCCCCTCTCTGCACTTTTTTGATTATAGTTGATCTGTTACACAATTGCGTTTTATATATTATGTTCTAAATTTTAAATACATGTTTTAATAATTTGCGGTCCCAGTCTTTTTTTTTTTTTTTTTAAAGCAACGAAATGTTTTGAATTACAAAAACAATTTAGATAGTGTACTTACATAACACATTATTATTATTATTATTATTATTATTATTATTATTATTATTATTATTATTATTATTATGTATTAATTTGCAGTAGTAGTATTTGTAACAAGGCTAATTTGAAAAAATACAATTTGTTAACTCTACACAGTAAATGTTTTATCTCCGGGATTCCTGTGGCAGCTTATTTTAACTAAAAATAAAGGAAAAGACGGTGTGTCAGTAGAAGAGAGGCACAGCTTGAGAGAATCATCTCCGCTTCTCCACTGAGCGTCTCTTTCGAATGCTGCGTTTACTCTGCCTCCTCGGACCTATGCCGACTCAGGTACACAGATTGTGTAACCTGAGACGGCCCAAAGCCGTCCTAAAAACAGCCAGTGTAAACGCACCAGTAGCTGACACACCGACAGGGATTTCTGAGTTAAATTGACATGAAACCTTAAATAAATGCAATTCTTACAAACATTTGCCGTTGTATACTTTTGATTGTCCACATTTTTTTAAATTTTATTTTACAGAAGATACATACCTGTATGTTATAATTTCATATTTACATTAAATTAATATGCCCTTCTGTTGCATTTGACTATAACCTTTAATTTACTATATGCTTATAATGCAATTATGAGGACCCTCTGTACCTACCTGAACCGTCGATCCCTCACACTGCAAGCAAGAGTTTTAAACACTATGCAAAAGAGTCAGCTCATTTGCATCTATGTTTACAGAGCTCCTACCATTATCTCATCTCACAGACGGGACAATCTGTAACAGCAGTGCATCACCCGACACAACCTAGTACATTTACAAGCTTTAAAAATAATCAAGTGCTGACAATATATATTACTGGAGCAATATCTTGAAAACAAACTTCGTTTTCTATTCCTAAATTCAGTGCTGTTCTGCGTGGCCATGGTGGCTCTAAACCCAATTACCTTGTTAATGATACTGTAGGTCTTTCTAACCCCTGTGCATTCCCAGTGTAATCACCCCCAAAGGGAAAAGCAATGCTCTTACCGATAACCTCTCCGATCATGAATATCAAACACACTACAGAAGCAATGTAGAGTTTCTTCCTTGCCAACTCTGTCTCTCTGCTTTCAACCATCTTGGTCGCTTTGCCATGGCAATGCTGTCTGACATGTTGCTCCAGCTCGATTGCCGTGCCTGAGTTGACATTCTCAAATGGGGAGTTTGGATAGACCTCCTTGGATCCTGTGACTGGGCTGAAAAATTAAAATGTGCATTTCATGAACTGGTCTTTCCATTGTATGATTGTATTATCAACAGGTTCCATCCACTGTATAGGAACAAATGACATTAATCAGGTGCTATGTACTTTATGTGTACTGTTTCAAAAGTATTTTAAACCTTATTTTGGCAAATAAATCGGAAAGTTGCGTTTCCCCAATTTTTTATAAGATCTTAAAAGAAAAAGACAATCTAAAGTTTGATATTACCTATATACTGTATTCTTTCTTCTCACAAATCAATCAAATACAAATCAGTCCAAATATTTCACAATACTCTAATAAAGTTTAGTAGTGACACTTTTACCACGCTTGTTTTATAGTCCGTTAAGATTAGGGTGGAATGTAAAAATAATTTAACTAATAAGGATTCAACATGTATTCAATACAAAAAAATCATGTTTAAGGTTATATGTGTTTATGTTCTATAACCACCAACCAACAAATCTCTTTGATTCTCTAAGTGCCCACACATTTAATTGTTTGTCAATGCTTAAAAACTGTTTTGGAGGCCAACCGTCTGCGAACTTCATCTAGCTTCTAGAGATGTCCCCAGGATAGAGCGATATAGATGTCATATCAACCAAAGCATCTTTAATCTGATTCTGCTTTTCTCTCAAAATTCTACCCTCCCTAGCCAGTGGGACTGTAAAGGTCAATGCCTTGCTCTTGTGTGCCCCCAGCCAAATTCTACAACTCAGTGCAGCTGGGATTCAGAGCAGGAAGCCTCCAGTTGCATTACTCACCCCTCAGTTTAAGTGACAGTGTCTTTAATAGGTGGGGTTGTGTTTTTCTTAGTTACTGTAGTGATAGAAGGGACTTTAAAACACCACCCGGTGTATGTTTTAATTCCTTATGCTTTGCAGATCTTGGTTTGAAGCAATAAGTAAAATAAATCCTTGCCTAAGTGTGTGATTGAGTTGTAACTGTTGTACAAAGTTATAACTCCTGCTGCCTTTAATAAGGAGGACTGTCATCTTCGGCACCTTAGAAGTCATTAAAATAAATAATTCTAGAGATATACTGACAACCAATAAATACATACCAACAAATACACATACATTAACAACCAACAAATACATAACAACAAATATAAATACATTGACAGCCAACATCTTTGACACTTTTCTCAACAGATCAGTTTTATGGCTCAGTATCTGGAGCCTGAAGACAGTTAGTTGATCCAGCTGTGCTTTATTGGATCTATCTCATTGATTCTAATTTGTTGGTTGTCAATGTATCTCTAGAGTTATTTCTTTTAATGACTTGAAACTTGGAATGAATAACAGCCACAGATGAAGAACTTGGTTTTGAACTTCTATCCACTCTGGCTATGTGGAAACTGAAAAGTTTTTCTGAACATCATCACGTTCACTTTTCCAAAATTATGTAAAAATAAATAAATCATAAATGTTCATCAAGTTTCATTACGTGTTGGTAGTGCACGAGAAAAAAAAAAAAAAAAATATATATATATATATATATATATATATATATATATATATATATATATTTTTTTTTTTTCTATGAACAATGGCAACTACTAATTACATTTAAGTTTTCTGGACATGTCTGTTCTTTAAACGTATTGCTTACAGCCAACTTTAAATTGCTGAGCAAACTACAGCAATCACAAAAATGTTGTAAAATGTAAAAATAAAAAAGTGTAAATTGGGGTCTGAGAAACTAGACATCACAATCATTTATTTTGTTAAGTTATATTAAAAAGGCATTGAGGACAAAACATATAGTAGGTTAATAAGCAAATACTAGAACTGCTCAGATCTATCAACAACCTGCTGATACCAAGAAACTCACATATAAAACGTTATAACAAGCTTATCTGGCAAGTTTATTCGTCTACTTTTTTCCACATTATTACACAGAGTACTGCCTAGTGAAGTATAGCTCTGTTATAGTGATGCTATAGATAAGCTAAAAAGAGCCTCTATAGTTTCACAACTACCCATTATTTTACATTTCATCCAAATCAAGCACTGAGTCTTTGCTCAAAAAGGTAAGTTTAGGAACCAGGCCTCCTCCACCAATAAAATAAGCATGTTTAAACAAAAAAGTTTTCATTTGTAATTACTTACAAATATCTTGTTTTAAGCATTGTATTGATTTCTTTGTTCGCAGTGTGTTAACATTCATTGCATACATCAGTGTACATCATAACAAACATGCTGATTCAGGATATGCAGGGATCGTCAGGTGTTTGCTTCGGTTGAGAAATGAGAACTGTCTACTAGCAAACAGTAGGTACTCAAGTGATAACAGGCAGTGCAAGCAATCACTGTAGAGACAAATTCTCAGTTTGAGTCAATGAATGGCAAAGGATCAGACCTTGCAGGTCAAGTGTTATAATATATATATAGGGATGCTCCAGTATAATGCATGGATGAAAGATTTAGGGTCCCATATACCATACAGATCATACAGTACATAAGGTAACAGAATATGTATCTGGTAATTGGTAAATATTTGCTTTAACATTTAAAAGCAACAATATAGCAAAGTAAATGGGAAGGAGATGGTATTCTAACAATGCAATGTCACTAATCGATCTCATTAACAGTTTGCATGGGAGATCGCATCCCAATAGACACATATATCACTATATGGCAATATCAAGTTAGGCAGGCTGGACAAGAAGAGGCTGTTTACCTTTTAATTGAATTCCCTCACCCTGTAGTGAGAATTTCTCACGCTTTTGTCAAGCAGTTCAATTTATAATGACAGGTTTCCCTTTGGCGTGATATTTTATAGTGATGCTAAGGAGGAGTTTGTGGTTCTGATAGATTAGTTTACCTAATTAAATATTATTGCGCGAGAGTGTAGAAAGAGTCAAGCATCACTAATTACACACCATGGTGTTATTAACAGTGACATAATAATAGTAAAATAATAATAATAATAATAATAATAATAATAATAATAATAATAATAATAATAATAATAATAATAAATGTAATTAATAATTAGAAAGGAGAAACTTTAGCTGTGTTAACGTGATCAATTCTAGTCAAAGACAACCCAGACTGACCCTCACTGAGGTTCAGAAGCTTGTCAACATGTTTCATCATTGGTCCAGGTTGGGTTTTAATACAGGGGTAATGCAAATAATGAACAATTGGGGTGTATTTATTGCTCATTTCAACCCCGATATCATGCTGCCCCTTTATAGTCTCCTCTACAAAACAAATGCGCCTTGGGTTTTATCGTTTACTGTTTAAATGCTTAAACTAGGGCTGTGGAATGTTTTTAGTGTCCAATCTGCCAAAGTCTAGATTTGACTTCATTAACAAAGTCAAGCTCAATGAAGCAACTCTACACTAAACGCAACCCCTGCCTATACAATTGGCGAGGGCTTGTTAGTTTAAATTCACAGTTTAGTTTAGTTTTTGCATTTATTTTAAACTAAATATTTTACAGCCATTAATTTGACAAACTATCCTACGTTTTCCAAATATTCCTTATTAAATATTAAATATTAGTCTATTTTTATTTTAACGAATACAATATCTAAACAACGTACTTTTTAAAATATTCAATATCGGGGTTATATACTTGTTGTACATTTATTATTATTATTATTATTATTATTATTATTATTATTATTATTATTATTATTATTATTGTTGTTGTTGTTGTTGTTATAGTAGTAGTAGTAGTAGTATAGAAGAAGAAGAATTTAATTATATGGTATGGCTATAGCCTATACTTACTGTGCATGTTTTTATTTATTTTTCTTTCTGACGGAAATAAATGGAAAGCAGACTATTGTGCTATTACGTTATTTTTATTCATTAAAAGAATACAAGACGCACAAGATTCAAGTCGTGAACAAAATAGTTCCTTTGTTTTATTTTCCATTGGACAAAATCTGCAGGTACCTGATTTCTACTTCATATTATACAAGGTGTAACAGACTGTGGGTATGCTTGGAGAAAGTAAAAATCGTTTTAAAATGCTCATTGGAACTGGAATGTGTTTTTCGTGTACAAAATGTAAAATAAGCACCTGCACCAGTAGGGCCTATGCTATAGGATATCATAAATTGTTTACCGTACACTTTTGTATTATCCATGCAAGAGTACAATGCATTTATCGTTAAACAAAAAACAGTATCATAATTCAGCAGTAATTATATTCTGCACAACCCCGTGCATATATGGATCTTTTTTTCACAATACCCGATATTTATTTCCCTTTTGGACATTCATTACTTTAAAAATAATTAAACTGCAGTTGATTTGGCTAGATATCACTTGCCTATTCGGTTATTTCAGTGTGATCCTCTAATCAGATCACAATGCTGAGAGATTACGGGTTTATTAAACACATCAGTGCATGTCTTTTGAGGATGTAACCTCCCCGGATCAATTAATCACATTCTGTCTAAAATGAATTGAGTCGTGTAAATAAATTTGTTCACTCACATAAAATATTTTATACAAAATATGACTGATAAGATACTATCAAGCACACTTAAAATGTTACAAGTTGTAACTATGATTACAAGAATTAATATAAAATGCACTTCACAAAATGCACATCTCATTTAAAAATATATTTAAGGTACAGCTAGGATGTGGTTTGTGCTTTCTACTGCACAAACATCAAAGGACATTTTGTTATAATACCGACACAACTGTAAAAAGTTTAAACATGAATTTAACGTCATATATGCCTTTCATTATGTTTATAAGAATCTAAAAAATTGGCAAAATACAACCGTAGAACATTAAAACGTGTAACGTCAACTAACACGTAAAATGTAAGTTATTTCTGAACCAATGTGTAAATTTAAAAAAAAAAAAAACGTACACCAACAGCAGTTCCAGTATCGGGGCCATCCAAATGATCTGGCACTGTAGTTTATTCAACACTGTTCAGCAATTCACACATTCCAATAGGATTCTTCATTTGAATGAAATCCAGTTTTCTTTTCAATTGTCATCTTTACATTGGGTAATTATTTTTTAGCATGCACAACATTTCAAAATGTTACATTTACTCGAGATTCACCAGTGAAAAGGTACAGAAATAATAGAGTTAACGTGATTATACCCATTTTCAACAATTGGACAAACATACGTTTCAGTGGAAACGCTTGATAATCCAATATTAATTTATTTTGATAGTCCAGGATACAATCAGTAGCGTATACTTCCAAAAATGTACATTGCCACTAAAACACACACACACACACACACACACACACACACACACACACACACACACACACACACACACACACACACACACACACACTAATAATAATAATAATAATAATAATAATAATAATAATAATAATAATAATCCCGTCCTCTACGATGTGTTGGACATGAATTAAATGATATGAAATGATCATATTGTATGGCTGCTTTTTAAATGCAAAAGTCACGGAATATTAACCCATCTCCATGTTACTATGGTTTTAAAACGTTAGCGGTAACACCAACTACTTGTAAAATAGTATGTTAATTTAGGTTAGGCTGAATCATTTACAAAAATTATATTTCAAAGTCCAAATGTATAATTTGATAAGGTTACTTGTTAAAGTAATTATTATTATAACTATCTGGGGGAAAAAAAACGAGAACACCATTAACAAACACTGTATTTTGGAAATAAATGTTATTTACCTTTTTAATTTTTGACTGTAAATTTTCGCTTTCTTCTCATTGATAAGATGAGACTTCTCCGAACCCACCAATGTATCCATGATTGTATTGCAGTGTTTGAAGAAAATAAAAGCTAATTCTGAAAATGATTAAGAAAGGAATACAATGCGTTTAAACAAATCTACACTGAAGTTCTATCCATTTAATCATTTTCATGATATCACATTAGGTGTTCCAGTTATAGATAGAAGGAAACGTATCTTGAAAATAAGTGACCGTCCCATCTAGTGCTGCACTCGGAACAAGTGATGAACTTGGCTCCAGTGACAGATCGTGAAGGTACTGGGAAAGACTGATCTTTTGTGGTTAAAGGCACCAGACCTGCGCTATGTTACAATGCGTATCGACATATATAAAAATAAAAATAATAATAATAAAAAAGATAGCCTACTGAAAGTCAAGTTTGTTGAAGTTGAAACGTTTCCTTTAAGATGATCACAGTGGTTCCAGGACGAGAATCGCTGCAAGCTGTAACAGCAGCCGGAGAGGCTGCACCAGACAGTTTGCTCCGGCGTGTATCTTTACTCTAGTATCCAGTACCGTGAGTATGGGAGGGGCAGTACACAATTACACACCCCCTTCACTCCCCAATAGGCGTGTCTCCACAGGCATTTTGTGAAATCGCCCATCGGCAATATTACCTGTAATTACACAGTATTACAAACTATTGTGATTAAACATGAGATGATGTTTATGCCACAGTACGCTTGTAGACATTTCATTCTTTACTCAAAAATATTCTGCATCAGTGGCATTGCAGAAGATGACTAGGTATGGAAGGCCATCCTATGGAAGGCCATCAGGGTCAAAACACGTTATTTGGTACACATTTCAAATATTTAGTACACGTATCGATTTGGACCAATCAGCATACATATAATAGTACGTGTTCCAAGTTAATGAACTACATATTTTCTACGTATGGGGCTGGTCATTTTACAATCTTAATTACAAGAGTAGCCAGTCACCTTTGGGATAACATCTTTTGAAATTAAGACACGAAATACGCTTAAAAAATCAAGAAAAAGGACAGTTGCAAATCATGGCAGCAAGAGATTTTCTTCTACAATGCGATATTGATTTGCTGAGTGCTGCCGACGTCTTATGACATGGTTCAGTTTGTATTAACAAGGTACACAATCGATGTTTTTCTAATTATATTTTATTTCAGTTTTACACAAAACTACTGACTAACCAGCTAATGGTATATTCAATGTAAGATCTTTAAAATTACATATTAGTTACAGTGGTGTTACCACTGAATTAAAGCGAATTCTAAGGCTCTGAAAACACCGGTGATGCTTGTCTCGAAAGGTCCGAGTCTATCTATCCTTCTTTCACTAGACTTCAATGTCCCTAACGCCACGAATTGGGCGGGAAATGACAGATGTAAGGCGACTTTTAATTGGGTAATTTATTAGACATACTATTTTCTTTAAATTCATTGATTCTCCTTTCATTTTTAGTGATCTGATTTGTCAGATTAGTACATACACTAAATATATGAAACTTGTACTGTGCGTTTTTGACCAGGGTGGCCTTCTATAGATTACTGACCTTCAACACAGGAAGTTGCTAGGTAGGCGCAAGCAGCCGTGTTAACGTTCAGTCGATAATGTACTGCAAGCACTGGTATCCCTCATTTTAACAATGTCACAATAATAACAATATTGTTTCATCCAAAAAGCGTTGCCTAGTTTACCCTCACAGACTCCTTTTTTTTACCAGGCATGTTGGTATCCCTCAATAGATTTAAATGGTCCAATCTTCAAATACAATGCCCCACTCCCAGTGCACCTGTAACCTGAAAAATATCCATTTACAAACCATTCAGAACAACATGGTAGGCTATTTTTTTTTTCCATAAGAAAGGAGTTGCTGTGATGATGACTGTAAAATATATGTTGTACCTCAGTGAAGCTGTCCAGCATAAATCTTAATACAAGAGGACCCCTATCCAATATATTTAGTAGCTGATCCAAATAAAATAAATGTTATTAAAAATATATATATATATATATATATATATATATATATATATATATATATATATATTCATTTTTCTCTCTGTTAAATTTACCATGAAGTGATAATTCCCCTAAAAAATATATGCTGAAGCTGAAATAGTATTTGAATTGAGCTCAAGCAGCTTTTTCGTCTCCTGAGGAAATTCAGTAGTGCTGTTTCCCAGTTTATTTTACAGCTTAAAACATTAAACCAATACATATCCAGCAGAACTAAAGGAAACATAGTAATACAATTATGAACAATGACATTGACAGTTAACAATTATTTTTGATGACAATAACTACATGCACGTTTATTTTAAAAAGCTGCCACACATGTGTCTATAGATATCAGTGGAAATGTATTTTATCTACATTTTCATACAGCAATACCATATATTTATATACAGTATGTACTGCACAATATGCAGTACAATAGCAGCAAGCTACTGTAAAATACAGGCAATCAGTAAAAGAAACAACCAATGCTGCCATCCAGCTGTCACACAAAGATATTGAAAATGTATTCCCAAAACGTTTTCCTATCTGTATGTTTTGTTCTCTTGTTTACACACATTATTGACATGATAGTTTACTTGCATTGTCTCTACTTGCACTTGAAAATGTCACTTCTGTGATTTATTTTGACAGTCAACAAAACATAATTAAAACATAAAAAAGACCAACAACCTGAGTTTCAAGAAATGTTCTCGATCACTGAGATATTTATAATACAAATTTTACCAGTGCTTGAAACGTGTGTTCTTGAGTGTTTCATTCTACACGTGTCCAGGCTGCTTTTGCACCTAATTATACAGTACAACGTTTCAGCTTTTGCAGTCCTGGAAATGTCTAACTCGAGGTTGCTGGTTTTAATTCAGCAAACAATTTATTGAGTAGAAACCATTTTCACTTGTTGTCTGTTGGGGGATTAGGTGAAATGAGTTCTGGTGGTATACGAACACCCATTACAAATAAATACGTCATCATAACTGGAATAGGAAGTCTCAGAGAGGCCAGTTATGAAAATTGAGCTACTTGCTGAGCCTAGTAGGAGAACATAATCTGGGTAGTTTGGATAATTCAAAAGGATGAATCTGTGGATAACCCAACGCCATCAACACCACCTTTTTTTACATCCTTATTACGACTAGTATCCGTTTTCTTCTGTACAGTTGATAAATTAAGACGTTTCAAAAACCACTCCAAAGTGATGTTGTTTGAGTACCTTCTGGTACTTGTAGTTTAACAACAAGTTTTGCTAAATAATCGCCGCCTTGAAAAAATACATTCCCCATCATGCACCTTGTTACTTCTGCGCGCACTTCCTGCCTTCCGTATGCACATCTTTGTGAGCGTTGTGTGAATTGAACATGGCTGTGAATATGGAACAGGCAGGGGTGCAGACTCAACTTCTTATGGAAGGGGAAGAAGATCGTCCCATCTCAAGGTCCGACAGGTACAGGGGAGCTTTTAGTGTAAACAGCTGTGGGGGTATATCAAGTTAAAACATGTTTTTTTTTTTTTTTTTTTTTTTTAAATAATTGCCATGACTAGATGCTCAGGCATCGATCATGGATGACTCAACCACAGCCGGATACAGCATCGTCCACATGTGAACCATTGGAACACATTATTTGTTACTTCAGAACTGTTCGGTTGAACAAAGCGAGATACCACACAATTATACAGTGATGGTATAACACGATCAAAGAAAGTCGTGCCAGCGTTGCCAGTTACTCACGTCAGCTAATTCCGGACTGTCGTTCAAGCGGGAGGAGGTTATCAATGCAGATTTTTTATATATAAGTACACCTATTGTTAACCACAGCAACACTGCAATAAAACCCACTCCTGTCTCTTAACTTTATCCGTCTACTCTGTTAGAATACAGACCTTGTTTTGTGGTCCAGTTTGTTTGTTTTTCCCACATTTAAGAGGTCGGGTCTTCAACGTGTTAAAGAAATGTGCTTGATACGTGGGTTTTCCCCTTCAACAGAAGAAATTGAACTTTAGTAATCGATATAATCAGTAACGTTTGCGGATTATAAAGAAATTCCTAAATATATTTACAAAATATAGCAGTAAGGTGCAGTTTTACCGCTGGTTATTAATTTTTTGAGCACCATTTGCGCATCTTTTGGCAAGCTATGTTAATTTAATCACAACTGTCTTTTGTTGTGTGTGACGTCAGAGCACGGCTCGGTTCTGCAGTGGAAAAACAACCCACGCGCCTCTTAACCGCACCTGAGGGCGCTGGGCACTGTACACCTTTGGGGCGTGCACAAAGGTCCGGTATTATTGGAGTATAACGGCTTTTCAAAAATGTATCATAAATCTGCCTCTCAAAATCAGAAACAGAAAAGGTAGTAACAAAAATAAATAAATAAAAATAACGACCAGCTCCTGCAAATTTAACCAGAAATTACGACCTTTAGTTGCACAAGGAGAATTTAGAACGTCTAAAGCTGCATCCACACCAGACACGACTTTGGAAATTAGTCAAAAGACTGGAAATAAATACGGTACATGACCTCGCCCATGCATTCCCATTGGACACACAGAGATGGACTGTCCCTTTACCAAACGGGCCTTGTTTGGTTACCACCCTGACCTGCGGCACCTCCGTTGTAAAATAAAGCTTGGACTTGTATCTGTCTATAGATCAGAGATTGAAAAGTGCAACTATTATTATTATTATTATTATTATTATTATTATTATTATTATTATTATTATTATTATTATTACATTTTATTACATTGTTGTTAAGCACTACATAATCACCATCTTTATTATTATTAATCTGTTATGTGCAGGTCACCACTTAGCTTGTATTATTATTTACTTGACAAAAAATGCTTTATAAATCTGGCTCAATCTTCAAAACTATGTATGAACTTGGTAATGTTGGGATGTGTCACATAGAATACAAACGTATTGCATACATTATTTTTTGTTCATTACAAACATACCATGGCTTCAACAAGTCAGTATAAAACAATAGCAAACACTATAATGATACAGATTAAAGAAGGTTAAAACAAACTCACAGTGAAAGTACATGCTAAGATTAATAAACAACGCAGAACTTTTCAGTGACAGCAGGATTTGTGTATTTGTTTGTTAGAATAACTGGTCATTGCTGTAACAGGAGATGTTTAGGCTAGAAGAAAACAGTTAATTAGTTTTTGCCTATTTTTACTCAGGCTATTCGAAATCGCTAGGGGGACATTTTACATATGGTGTATGAGGGTCATATATTTTAATTGTGAGTCTACAGCTATGGCCAAAACTGTTGCATCGCCCTTACACATTTTGCTTCATAAAGCAAAATGAAACCTGCTGAATAATGTTACAGTAACATTGAATTGCGTACCGCTTAAATGTGACAATTCAAAATCTAACATGAAATAATGTACTAATGTTATGGCTTTTGGGTTAACTTTTGCAATCATTTGTAGTTTCTTTGATTATGTGATGTTAAATACAATATCAAAATTATGTTCATGTAGCTATTTATAGTTTTAATTATGTCTTAATCATCATTTTAGTGAAGCAAAACTTTTGACTATAGCTATATATAATGGGACAGATGATGAATGTTGACAGTAATCATTAGGGAATTATTATCCAGATAAGCTTACTGTATTTTAACCAAGCTGAAACTATATATTCTTCAGTTGAAGTTTTCTTAACATGCAAAACAAACTAGAAGGGTGTTTACAGGGCAAATCCTGTCAATATGCGCTCACTGGATTAAGAGGGGGGCCCTTTTCATAGGACTTGTCCTGGGTCCCAAAATTTCTGGCTGTGAGCCTGTCTGGGATCTTGGCCCTATCATACCAAAATACTGTTTTTTAGTCCAGGCTATTATTTTGGTCTAGTGACTTGCGTAGAGTGAACATTTTTATACCAAAACAATTTGTTTTTGACATTTAATAATGCTGTCCCTGATTATGAATTTACACAGCAGTGTCCAAACAAGTTGGCAGTTCATTTGCTCATGGCAGGTTTGAAACTGTGTGGGATGTGATATGTGAAGCTTTTATAACAAGAAAAAATAAAAGAAGGAAACATTCCTTGAATGGTCTTGTTGCAGTTTCTATAGACCTACATTGATTTAGAAAAATGTATTGTTTTCAAAAGCAGACTCTGAAATCCATTCCACACCTGCTTACACTGTTGTTTTATCTCGTCTTGCAAGATAACAGTAATACCATCAAGATGTGATCCGAATGTAACGTCTAACTTCGTCCTCCTTGCGCTTGTTTGTGCAGTTTCACGATGGTTCTCGCTCATTCCCAAAAATCCATGCTGCTTTTGTTCATTGAATGATCAAATCTAGTCTGTTTGAGACTGTCTTCAGCCTTCCATAAATGATTTCAAATGCCACCAAATAGCCACAGCAGCGAGATGAGAACGACCTTAACTTTGTTATACTGTGTAATTTTAGTATTGCTGTATAGCCTGTGATTTGAGTGTTTTAAGGTGTCTGAATGAACGATACCCAGGGGAAGAACTTTTTAAGTAGGGAAACAACTTGGTTAAGGTGCTTCCTTATAATAGTAGTACAGGGTGGCCAGCGTTCCCTCTCAGCTTTTTAGATAGTGAGAAACTTGCCGTTTTGTCTGAGAAAGGGTACATTATCAGTGTGAGACCTTCGGCCATGCATTAACCCTTTAATATATATATTTTTGCATTATACAGTTTTGAAACAATAGTCCAACACAAGTATCTCAATTTTACAGTTTACTTTAAACAAGACATTTATTGTGGCTCTGCCTCTGATTTTGAATCATCCTCTGATCCTTTGCAGCCCTGTCTGTTGTTATCCTAGATATAGACTGCATGCTTAACTGGTGGCCTGCATAAAATTGCTTTATACAACTGCATAAAACACTGGCATCTGCACTGCCTTCAATTGTAACCATCTGTAGGGCTACTAATTGTTCCATTCTTGGGAATACCAAATTCCATTTGACCAATTCCATTTGTTCCCACTTGATCTCAACATATTAAGTATAATAATAAGTAAATATAATGTTGGCAGTTTTAAAAAATTAAATTTAATAAATATTACCACAATTATTATTTTTTTTTTCAATCAGACTCTTGTTGCTGTAATAGAAAGTAAAACACCTGAAGACACTTCAAACCAGTCATAATGTTTATAGACAGCACTTGGTTCATTGCTGGCATTAAAATAAGCAGAAAAACCTAATTATATTACAGCAGTTCAGAAAACCAAACGTCCAGCACAGTTGTGAGAATCATATTTACGGTCTTCCACTAACACAGTAGTTCAGTCTACAAATAAAGGGGTTTTGAAAAGATCTGTTTAGCTTATTGCTGTCATTTACAATAACAATAAAATTATATGAAACCGTTTAGTACCAGTCCAGCAATGTCATGTGAGAGTAATCCTATGTACTGTACTCCACAAATTAAGTTTAGCGTTTTCCTGACATTATAATAACCAGGATAAAATATGAAACGCTGATAAAGGCGTGTTGACTCGTTGCTCTAAAACAGGTTCACTGCTATGTATTACCCGATTGTAATTTAAATAGCGCCCCTTTTAATGTAAATGCATAATTAATCCTCCCAATCGTTTCTTTCCTAATTCTGCAGTGTTAATTGCAGATTTAAAAAGAGGCGTGTCTCCAGACAGAATGTCTTTTATGAAACCAAAGGTGTGTAGTGTAGAGACTACATCCTTTACACAGTAAAGTGATCAATTTCCTTTAAGGATTGTATAGCTACAGAAAGTTTTGAGCTCATTTCTTCGTTGTCAGAAAACGGCCATGGTTTAAAATTGCTAATTATAGCTTCACTAAAGGCAGGTAGCGTGGAAAGAAATTAACTAAACAATAATGAAATACGCAATTAATTTAGCTTACTTTGGGAAAGCTCTGCCTTGACCGCAGTACCTTAGGTCTTAGTTTTTCAGCACAGAATGCAGTGCTTTGCCATTGTTGCTGTCTTATTTGCTTTCTTATTCTCTACACGTTTACGACTGGTATTATGAGGTATTGACTCATACATGATTGCATGAATTGCAGGAAAACTTTAATACTATTGCACCGTAGATAATCAGATTTCTTTCAGCTGTGTCTTACTGAAACATTGCTCTTTTTTTTTCTTCGTTGATGCCGACACTGTTGAGATTCAGCAGAGACATATTTTCGACAAATGAGCCGATTTACATTTTTACCAGTTTCAAAACGTTGGAGATGGTTTCTGAAATGGACAAAGGGAAATAAAACAGAAAACCTCCATGTGTGAGTGTTGTGATTTTTATGGCTGTTTACCGGAGTATTTATGCTTCTAACCAATGCAGGAAGATTGTGCTTCACTGATTTTAGTATTCAATTCTACGACGAGTTAAAAACTGTAAAGTTTATGAACACGAGAGAATCGCCAGACCTCTGCTTCGCCCACCCTGTACCAGCAGATTCGCTGGTGCCCGGGTGAGCTCTGCACTAATGTGACGTGCTTGTTTACAGAGTGAAATCAGAGAATCAGCTGCAAGACAGGCACAAATATGCTTATGCTAATGCTTGGTGAGAATGGTTTGAAAATAAGAGGCTGGAGTCTCGATTTGAGGTTGATATTTATGATGATAACTTGCGAAAGTTAGTAAACTGAGCGCAAAGGTTGCAAGTTACTGTGAAAAATATGCCCATTTTAGCCTTAGGGGGAAGGCTGAGGGTGACACTGCCATCTGATTCATAGTGATTGTTTAACTGCAGCTGTGAGGTTACACCTTACCAAGAATGCAGCAATAATTGAATTAACAGATAAAATCAATTACCAAAACTTGATTGGCCGTCAAGCCCCATCCATTTTTAATAAGTTTGTATAGACTCTTCAAAACTTTGTTGTAGGCAGACATTGTTGGTTCAAGTTCTGTATTTAACAAACTACATATGAGTTTATTCTATATGGCTGCCATCATCTTAACTCCTGTTTTTACCTATTTCAGTGGCAGTGGAGAGGATTCCTTAGACAGCCTGTTTCCAAGATGTCCCCTGACCCCCTCACTGTCTCCACGGAAACGAACAACCAGCCAGAGCAAGACTGAACCGCCTCTGCTCAGGACCAACAAGAGGACCATCTACACTGCTGGTAGACCACCCTGGTACAATGTGACTGGGACCACATTTAAGGAAGCTTTTGTTATTGGTACAGTTGTGATTTACTTTATTTTTTAAAATATTCAATGAAGCTCTCTGCTAATTCTATAGCGTTTTCTGCTTCGGCTTTTCGGAGTGCCTTTTATGCATCAGTTATGTAAATGAAATTAGCTATGTAAAGCACGAAGCAGTAGGCCTTTGTTTCAAATGGTGTACATTGAGGTGTCTCTTAATGTGTAGGAGACCGCGTCCAGTATCATTACTATGCAGCCCATTACCTTCCAGTGAGCAGAGCTGACGGGTTACAATTTCACACTTGGTGGTTCCCCATCTGATTATTCCTATAAACCCTATCCATGTGACCTCTTTTGTACACTTGAGATTTCTCAAGATTGTCAAAAACCCTTGAGATGTAATAATGAACTTATTTCAAAGGTCAAAGACATGACATGTATATAAAGCATGTTTCAGATAGATAGATAATCAGGCTGAGGAACAGAGAAGTAAAAACAAATATAGAAAATGCTGTTCGCATGGAGATGAAGAATATGAAAAATCGTTTCCTCTCGCTATTCTGAAATGTGCTGTTTTTAAAGGAAACCTGTGTTGTCTGCTAAAACAATTCAATTTGAAAGTGTGTTAACTGGTACTAGACTTGGGTACTTTAAGTTAATGCACTTACTTGGTCAGTTCACCTGGAGATTTGAATTGTCTGCAACCCCTTCAACACATTTCCTGAGAGAGAACCAGCTGTTTCCCCCCTATAAACTGACATCAGTTTGGTGAGCTGTTGTGGGCTTGACCACTGGACTAAGAATTAATAAGGTTCTTTGTTTAAGTCACAGTTTAGTCAAATACTTCACTTGCTTTACTTCCAGAACGCAGTTGGCTTTGTGCACTTACCTGGCTATATTTATATCAGGCACTGTAGGGGAAGGCCAATATCTACATTTGTCCAAATTGAAATCCTTGTCATTTTAAGGGAATAAACAGCTGGTTCTAGTTTTGATCACCTATTGCTGATTCTGTATGTGTGTTTGCGCCTGACAGGTCTCTGTGGGGGCAGTGCCTCAGGAAAGACCACGGTGGCAAATAAAATCATTGAGGCTCTGGATGTGCCCTGGGTGGTGCTGCTCTCCATGGACTCGTTTTACAAGGTGAGCCGTACTGACTGGGTTGAGGTGGAGCAGTGCATCGCCACGAGGCTCTTATACCCTTTAAAGAGAAGTGAAAGATATGGTCACGATTGGACATAAACTGGTCTCATTGCAGAAAGAGCTGAAATGCTTATATACTTGACTCTAATTACACTGATAGTAAATTACATATTTTCCAGAATAAATAAATACATATTTAGAAAACATCCAGAACAACGTATAACACCAAAAAACGTTAAGGAGAGTCTACTTATAGGATAAAAAAATCCCATTTCAACTCCTTGTACCTTAAGCACTTCTCAAAACATAACAGAATTATGATTTATTTACTGATTCTTATCTGAAAATAAATGAAATGGTCCTCTAACTTTATTGCAGTCTGATTATAAACTACGTGGCTACATAAATGGCTTTGTGTCCAGTATTGGAAGATCCTTGGGGAATACTACTTGTGTTCATCTATCGTAATTTGTCCCTAAAGGGTTAAATCCATATTGTCCTCTATCTCATTGAGACCCCTCAGGTCCAGACTACCCCTGTCTTGCCCTCTGCCAGTGAGTTATTTATAACAAGTGACACCCTGATGCTGTTGTCATTAAATGAGCATCAATGTATGATCAATATGAACTGAAGGTTTATTACGGTGTCAGGATGGATTCTATGCCTTCTGTAAAATTACAGATAAGTGCCCTGATTAATTATATTCCGTCTTCTAGTATGCATGTTTATTCCATTCATACTGGTGCAAGCCCATTACAGTATATGAGGTGGGTCTGTATATTTTGTATATGTGAACACAGTAATACAGGATATATGCAGTACATGGGAATGCCCATTAAAATGTCTGTTAATGTTGATGTTGCATAAGGCTGGTTTTAGTCTAGTGTACGTTAACCCTCTTGGTACACCCCCCCCCCCCCCTTAGGTTCTCAGTAAAGAGGAACAGGAGTTGGCAGCTAAGAATGAGTACAACTTTGACCATCCAGACGCCTTTGACTTTGAGCTGCTTGTCACTGTGCTGAGGAAGCTGAAGAAAGGGAAGAGCATCAAGGTCCCAGTGTATGACTTCACCACGCATAGCCGGCGGAAGGAATGGGTGAGGATACTCCCTGGAATCAGGGATATTTATTACAGTATTCATCTGTGTTGCCTTTATTCAAAAAACAACAAAAGCTACTTTAACACATACAAACTATTTTGAAATGCCCAAGGGAACTCCTTAGGGACACAACCAGATAAACCCAAGCTGGTATCAGAAGTGTAACAAATCTCCAAATTAAGTGGTGTGTTTTGTTTTCAGTGTTTACAGCACCCTCATTTATTAGTATTTTCTATAGATGGCATGTAGTTTCATGCGTGATTGGATATTGGGGATTAAAAACTTAAGGTCTTGGAAATGATCAAGCATGGTGTTTAGAATGACAAATAAATATCAGAGTTGGGGTCAATTTTTTATTTTTTTTTTCAATTCCATTTCTAATCCCAATTCCCTTTTAATCAATTCAAATTCCTATTCCAATAATTTGACAACAAGGCTTTATTGAGCAAACAGATGCTGTATACAACTTAATGAACTTGTCAGGTAACCTGGTAAAGCCTAAGGCATAAACCTCAGTAAAGACTATGCTGTAAAACAGAAAATAGGAATTTTAATTGTATAAAAGGGAACTGGGATTGGAAATGGAATGGGAATTGAAAAAATTGAATTGAGCCCAACTCTGATACATATATTGACAAAGTATACGAATTGTGAAATATTTTGAGTTATAATATTATGAATAACACGTTCATATTGTTTTCTCCCCAAATCTCTTAAGAATATTAAAAGCAATATACTGTATAATACATAGAATAAACCTGAAAATGTATTTCAAACTGCAGGTTATGAGCATGCCTTATTGTAATGTATCCGTTACAGTGCAGTGTGTCTTTGACAGTCTCTTCAGACTATTAAAAGCTGCATTCAGTTCAATAACCTATTACTATTGGTTATGGGCATGCATTTTTGTATAGGCAGGTCATAGCTGTCCAAAGTCACTTCAAGGGAAATCTGAAATACTGTAGAATGTTTTTTAAAGCATTTACCGTAACACTGAAAGTAGAACTGGCGCGTGAACCTGTGAGCCACACTAAATTATATTTCTGTAAAATCTTGTGTTACATAAAGCGTATGGCTTGGTTCACAAAAAAATAGGTGACATGCAGTTTGAGAGCTGCCAGGTGTTCCACTTACTAGAGTGTACTAATCAATCAAATTTTGGCAATATTTTTGTCAGTGTCGTGTGTTTTAAAGTCATTGATAATAACTTCCCTTTATCGTGTTTGAATCATGTTTTATTACCTTTTTTTTCATAATTGTATACTGATGGATTCAGTGATTTGAACTTTTGGATGTACTGCAGTAAAAAGAATTCCCTGCAAAAGATTCTCTACACCTGCTTTTCTAAATCTGATGAGAAGTGCTTACTGTAAGACTTGTTTTCCTCTCATACTCTCAATTAGTTCCATGGAATTTCTTATATTGAAAGTTGCAAGAAAATAATAAATACTTTTTGTATGGGCCCTGTTTCAGTTTTACAAGCAGGCCTTGATAGAAAAAAGCTGCTGACAGGATGCTGAATATAATAGGCCATATACTAACCCAGCTCAGGAATGAACTGATACTACACTGTCACAGATAATGAGGGAGTTACCTGGTACATTGACATTGTTTTGGCATTAGGTAGGAGCTATATTTCACAAGAAAGTATCTGATAACTGCAGCAACTTGTAATTACATGAAACAAATGGCTTAAATTAAAGGAGGTAATCAACTGTAGAGAGATAACATTGGATTTGTGGGGCAGAGGCATGCAGACAGACACTGTGCACTGCTTCTGACAGCAAGCTTGTTGTGCTGCTAGATACAGTAGACCGGTCTCCCAGGGAAGAGCTTCTTCAGGGTTGACTTTGCAGTCATAATAGTGATAGAAAATGCATCTAGCCATTGTTTCTATTGAAGTACTGGTACTGGATGACCACTGGGCGACTGGTTTAAGTTCAGCTGTGTTTTAACCAAGGTTCTCATTACTGCTTTAGATTTTCATCTGTTAAGAGAATTGTATTCTTACAAGGTTAAACCTGACTGGTGTCTAATGTTAAAGAACAAAGAAATATAGTTACAAGATTAAACTAAATTTGGAAGACCATTAGAAATGCACTTGTTTAGGTTCGGCATTGGCAAATACATTGTTTTGGAAACGTTTTTAAAGCATCTTTGGAAGTACGGACATTTGAGTATTTGATCTAAAGTCTCAAAGGTCTGTATATATAGAATGTTTTGGCTTTCTCTTTTGCATGAGTTCTCCCAGCATTCATCATCAATTATTTGTGGGTTTTTCTTTTTTCTTTTTTTTTTTTTTTTCCAGAAAACCATCTATGGAGCTAATGTAGTGATATTCGAAGGGATTCTGGCATTCGCCAACAAGGAGCTGTTGAAGGTAATGATCTCAATTTGCTGGTTTTACTGGAGGAGGTTTCAGAGATTGCTTTTTGATGTGGTTTTTTACTTGGCTGCATTTTTCTTTGTCAGAACAATCATTGCACTAAAACTAAAAGCTATTGATATACTCGCAGTGTCTCAGAGCAAAAGACTAGGCTAGGAGTGGAGCCTACATTGAGTTCCAATGAGTTGATCAGTTCCTAACTCTCAACACTGCAGACCTGTATAGTGTTCTAAAAAAAGAACACTCAATGTAGCAGTTTAGCACTGCAATCGAAATGACAATTTGTACAGCTATAGGTAACCTCTCATCCAGACAACAGGAGATGTACGGGAGATAAGGAATTTTGTAGATATGTGGGTTTGCTGTAGGCTCCTGGATGTGCAGGTGGAATGCGTTTATGGACCTACCATACATATGTCACTACTCCTGAGGCTCTCTTTGACTAAGGCAGAGGTAATTAATCCTGCAATGACACTTGCTGTGCAGCAGGTAAGCTTCAGACACACAGTGTAAGGTGACTTAGGGTCCAATTATCTGCCACCAGTGTGATGGCAGGATCAATTGAAAATAGTCTGAAAACTTTGTAATCTACAGGAAGGACTTGTGAGATGACCTGGCTATTAAAGGTTAGATCCACTTGTTCCTTTGGCATTTAAATGATAAAATAAATCAATTCCTTATTTCATTGCATCTGGTATATTGCCTCTAAATGTACAGAGCTCTACACATCTATAGGTACAAAAAGTCTGCCCTACCTGTTCAGTGTTGAATGTGGTATTGATTTGCAGACTAAGGTACATTTCACCTTGAAAATACATTTCAAATGATTTGCACACACCAGTGTCTCACAAAAACACATTGTGTGTTCCAAATAGTTATTTGAACAAGTTTTTTCTGAAAGGGTGGGGGAAAAACAAAACCAGTAATTTAAATTATGAAATGAATAAGAAAGAACTTCTTGCTATTTTATATGACCATGTGGAGTAAACCTCTTTAAGATTGTAGCTGGTTAAATTAACTTCAGCATCCTGTGGGTAGTTCTCAATAGAGTCTTTTCCAGGAGAGAGCACTATTGCACTGTGGGTCTGATCCTGCAGTGATACTCACCTGGCAGATAATGGCCACATGGATTAGTTAAAAGAACCCAACTTTAGCTTTCAGACACTGGTAGACAGCTGTACCTTTTCATGTGTCCTGGCAGAAAACAGATACACATTTGTGTTTTAACCTTTTGTTACCCCTCTCCCAGCATTCCTTCAGAGAATTGCAAAACAAAAGAGCGGGCTCCGACCCATTTGTTTTGTAATTAAGGTGTCGTCAGGGAGTGAAGCTTGGCGCTACATCTGGTTGCATTCGTCATTACCATGAGATGTGCCCGTGCTCTTCTACAGACGGGGGGTGATTAATAGTGCTGCCAGTCTACTGAGATGGAATATAATGAGATTAATGAAGTGGTACAGTGATCTTAAGAGAGAAAAAAAGCTCTTTGTTTTTATTAATTTATTTTATGGTCCCGACATCAGATTTTGTTTAGCATCCAAAAACGATTTTAGTGTATTGGAGCTGTAATCGAGAGAGTTATGTGGTAGGGAATCAGAAAAGAGAACTTGTGTGGGGGATGTAGTTGATTATCAGAACAGTGATGAATGGTTTTCTAAGTTTTATTTGGACTTTGGCCAATCGCAGGGAGGATAAATAGGGTGTACAAAAATGATATAATTCTGTCACCTGGGTATCGATTTGGTTTCCAATTGTTTTGTTTCCATTTCTCAGTCAATTTCGAAGAACCTCCTTTGATTTCAGTCAAACATCCGTCTGTGGTAGTGTACTATGCACATGGATCACAGCGTTTCATGCATTTTGTGAAGCGTTAAAGATAAAGGTGTCCAATCTCGGTCCTGGAGGGCCGTTCCATTCCAGGTACAACAGGTGAAATGATCAAATTAACTACTTCAGGGTGTGGATGGAGGTTTAATTGGCTTTAATTAAATGATTTTAGAACAGGGTTGGAACAAAGACCAGGAGTGGAAGGGCCAGCTTTGTCCGCCTCTGGTTAAAGGTGTTAAGGCTTTGAGATAACTGGCTTCACATTTGGTGAATATCCCTCAAACCTCTGTGGCCAAAGCTTGTTATTAGTAATGTTGTTCCCTCTCACAAATGTAACCAGTGGTCTTGTACATGTGTGGTCGCCCTGTAAATTTCAATTAGCACATTTGTAACATCCTGGGTTGGCAGGTATGCTCATGAAAGTGGAATTGACTTTTTAAAGTCTGGATTTGGTAGCTCTTTGGGTACATTACTCTGCAGGTGATTTAACATTATTTGCAGGTAGGATGTATGTTACCACTGTCCGGGCCATCGATTATTTTTCCTACTGGACCAAAGATGTGGCTGTCTGGACTTGGGGCCCCCACTCCAGTCCTGTTGCAACATTCAGCACTGCAGTTCTGCTCAGCTGCTCGCATGGCTCTCGCATACGTTTGGATTTATAAATGATTTTTTGAAGGTGATCAACTTACTACTGTCTTTGCTTAACCTATCTGTTCCTCGTCAATAACCTGTAGGGCAAAAAGTTAAGTTTCAGATTACAACATTTTAGTATGGCTCAGGAGTTACAATTGACAAACTGCCCCACAGCTTCAAAATGGCTTTGTCACAGGCTTTGTGGGTAATGTAGCACCTCTGTCCAGCTCAAGGCCAGGCTTGGTGTTTACAAAGCCAATCCTTCACTGAGGACAGAGCAGCCGTCTGCAAGTCTGCCTGCTGTGCAGTTTTCTGAGAAAGGTGGTCAGTTTCAAATTTACAGGGATCTATTTGCAAAATGACAGTCCTGTTTGGGGAAACCAATTGTTAAACCGGCTTTATTGTACTGTCCATAGTCCAGCATAAATATGTTATTGAAACAGACCTATTACCATCATTATATTTTGGAACCTATTATATTCAATTTGTGTTTTGGCCAATATCAATGTTGGGCAAGCATTCCTGCATGACGTGTGTAAGTTGGGGTTTGTTCTACTGTTGGAGATGCTGTCTGATTTTTTATTTTTTATTTTTTTTTAAGCTTCTAGATATGAAAGTTTTTGTAGACACTGATTCTGACATCCGGCTGGTCCGTCGTTTGAAGAGGGACATCACCAACAGAGGTCGAGACATCACAGGGGTCATCAAGCAGTACAACAAGTTTGTGAAGCCGGCGTTCGAGCAGTACATTGAACCTACGATGCAGGTGGCTGATATTGTGGTACCCCGTGGTAAGAGACGTCTTCAGGATTTATCTGTACCTTAAATTACCTCATCCCACTTCTGGCAATGTAGGTGTCATCGTTGCCAAATCCTGAGGACCAGGCCATAGACAGCTGCATATGAATTTTCATTCTGTGGGAAATCTTCTTTTAAAAGGCTTGAGCCGGGTATTTTCTTACGTTATACTGAACTCTAGTGGCACTTCTGCAGCAAATCATGCTTTTCTTTCTCTCCCGGATAAACAGTGTTATAAAAGGTGCATTATGTTATAGTCATAACTCCTAGTAGGTAAAGTTCATCTCTCATTGCCCATTCAGTAAAGATCATAAAATTGGGTAAATGGAGTGGCTGTGGTTTGAGTCACAATGATTCTTGATAGACACTGAACAGTTGGATTACCATTTTTTTGGTTAGTTATACTGATACTAGATGTGTTCCTCTGTATTATGATATAAATCCTGCCATGCCATAATTTTTCCTATCACTGGCACCAGTGGTAGTTGAAAGTTGTGCACTGAAGAATGTATTAGCCAAAACATTATTTGACTTCAAATAAATTCTACCTTAATATTTCAGGTGGGGAAAACTTTGTAGCCCTGGATCTCATTGTACAGCATGTCCATAGCCAACTGGAAAAGGTATATTGGAACCATATTATTATTTTGTGTTAATTGTTTGATTTCAAGGAAGCAAAATATAATGTGGTTTACATGTGATCAAATGTAAAACGAACCTATGAAATTGATTCAAAGGTGTAGTTACTGTCTAATATATTCCTATTGTAGAAAATAGAAAACACAATGGTTCCCAGATACACATTAATTAATTTAATAAGAAAATATCTGAATCTCAGTGCAAGTTAATACAATAAAAATAAAATAATTTATCAACTGACTCTCACTCAGGTTGGTTTCGGGCTGGTAATGCACTTGTGGTTTTGCTACTTGTGCATTACTGCTCAAAACCAAATTAAGACATATATTATCTGATAATATATTCTAACATTATTCTATGTATATTTACTTGCACTGAAATTCAGTTTATATGTTCTATATTTCATATATCAAGTTACTCATTATAGTGTAATTATTAATTCATGTCTATCTGGCAATCATTATTTCAGTGTTTCAAAGACAAGGTGGAAGACAGAGGGAGCTGAAAATACAATTTGTCTGGCTGAAAACGTACCATAAATTCGTAAACTCATTGAGTTCAGTTAAAGTCCCCAAAACAATATGTATTTATAAAGTTATAAGTAAAGCTGTATTTTTTTAATAGTAATCACGATTTCCCCGATTCCTGTTAAATGCACCCAATGCAGTGTAATGTGTAGTTCCCCGTGAAAATTACCATTTCTGATTATTTTATTTTTTTCGTAATTATATACATTTTTTTATCACTTAAATAAATTCAGTAAACATTTACCTTATTGACACACTGCTTCTTACCCTGCCTTTTGGAACCTGGCAGCCGGTTTAGTATGCTTCCGGTAAGTGATTGAACACCAGTTACATCAAAGATTGGAAATATTTCTGCTAAAGATTGCTCTGTCCAGTACAAGAAGGGAACCTTTCACACGTCTGTTGTTATTTTTTACTTTTATTTATGTTTTTATTTTGTTTGATAATTCAGTGATGGTGAAAATGAATGTTTTTAAAAAGATGCCATATATATATATATATATATATATATATATATATATATATATATATATATATATATATACAATGTAGATCTTACAGAGTACTGTTTTTCAGGTAAACATTTTAATATTTAGGAACATTTGTTATATAGTAACGTATCAATTTTGAATGTGACAATGCTATTTTTTATTCTTTTAATAAATATTGTTTAATCATGAAATATCTTAAAAATCCTATTTTTAGTCAGTGAAATAAGCTACACTTTGCTGTGAAACAAATACATCCCCAGTTATAAGCATATCGTTCAATCATTTTTTTTATATCCACTGTACTGTAAATAAGTGATATTTTGTTCCCTGAATTTGTTTAGCATGTTGTTTGTTTGTGCTCTGAATTAACAGTTGAAATCATGCTTGCTGCAGTGGGTATTTTTCTGTCTGAACCCTAATATATTTTTAGGAAGACCCACATTTTGTATGGTTTATACTCTTCACTGTATTACATATATCAAAGGAAGCAATATGTCTGATATAACGAAGGGCTGGTTCTAAGGAATAAGATGTATCCCAAGAGAACAGGATAACACTACTCATTCCGTACTACTGTTGGCAAATGCCGTACAGTGGAAGACTTTTTTATTACCCTCCTGACCATTAGGCATTTTATTTATACCAGGGAAAATACCAACACTTGGAAGAATAGAAGATTCCAAATGTCCCTGACTTTTTTAGCACGTTTTTGAATTATTGAACCTTTAAACCTCCTGCTCAGCACCCACACTCTGAACAGTTGAATTCTCCTCACCTGTATAATTAACAAGACCTATAGTGAGCGCTTGATTGAATTTAATGTCAAGTAATCTAGTTATAAAAAATACAGAATTTTCTGAATTGGATGCTAACACTGGATGGTTCCAAATTTAAGCAGGTGTGACTTTTTTTACTTTGAATTAGTGTAATTTTAAAGATGTATTTCTTCCTTTCAGTATT